>NC_092778.1:2099956-2162456 GCF_047496795.1 Chiloscyllium punctatum | reverse complement strand
GGCATAGGTTTAGGGCGAGAGGGGAAAGATATAAAAGAGACCTAAGGGGCCACTTATTCACACAGAGGGTAGTACGTGTATGAAATGAGCTGCCAGAGGAAGTGGTGGAGGCTGGTACAATTGCAACATTTAAGAGGCATTTGAATGGGTATATGAATAGGATGGGTTTGGAGGGATATGGGCTGGGTGCTGGCAGGTGGGACTAGATTGGGTTGGGATATCGGTCGGCATGGATGGGTTGGACCGAAGGGTCTGTTTCCATGCTGTACATCTCTTTGACTCTATGACTCTACTCCATGTCCAAATGCAGCCAAATGAGATTTGGGCTGATGAGCAACAAGTAAAATTTGCACCACACAAGTGCCAGGTAATGACCATCTCCCAAAAAAAAAGTGAATCTAACGATCACTACTTGACATTCAATGGCATTGCCATTACTGAAACTCCACCATCAATATCACAGGATTACTACTGACTAGCAATGCGCTTAGAATAAACATATAAATGTTGTGACTACAAGAACAAGTCAGAGGCTAGGAATCCTGCATCTAGTAACTCACCTCCTGACACCCCAAAGTCTGTCCACTATTTGCAAGGCATAAATCAAGGGTGTGATAGAAGTTGCCTGGATGAATGCAGCTCCAACAATCAAAAAGCTTGTCCAGAACAAAGCAGCCCACTTGATTGACATGATCTGGGCACCAGATACATGGGAACACAACCGCCTACAAATGTTCTCTCACCATTATGACATGGAAATCGATCACCATTCCTCCAGAGCTGCTGGGTCAAAATCCTGGAATCCAATCCTAACAACATTGCATACATTTATCGACAAAGGACCACAACCATTCAAAAAGGCAGCTCACCACCACTTTCTCAAAGGCAACAAGGAATAGACAATAAATGCTGTCCCAGCCAAATGTATTTTAATGTTCTCGGTGGGATGTGAGTAAGGGGTGAAAGGCGATTGTCTGCAGCACTTTGCAATAGGGATAGCGATGGGACAGTGGCGAGAGCAATGAAGTCTGCCCACAGGGCAGAGGTCTGCATACCAGGGAGGATTTCTCAAAATGGCATGAATGGCTGAAAGGTAGACAAAAGGACTGCAAAGGGGCTGAAAACAATTTTAATTCTTTCAGCAAAGGAATATTCACCAAAGCAAAAAAGTGAAGTATTGAATCCCTTGCAAATTAATGCAAAGTGTCTAGAATAAAGCTGATGTTTTGGAGCTATATATTTGTAAAGATTTTGCCAGTGCAATTATAATCAATACACTGTCAGTTGAGTAAGTTAATACTGAACAGTTTTAGTTCATAAAAACCCGCATTTGTTTTATTACATCTCAAAACATCTTACATACTCATAAACTAAGCTGTGTTAGATTTAAGTGTAATCTCACCAATCCATAGGAACTGTGTTCATGCTGATACTTCTATAGGCAAAAAACTATGTCAGCTACTTCTTTTTTATAAGAAACAAAAACGTGTTTGATACTGACTCATGCCTGTCTCCTTGTTCAATCTTAAGTACTGTGGTGTTTTATACTTTCCCCGAGTTTTGCAGCTTAACATTTAATGGAGTGATGATGATTATTGAGGATATCAGTGAATTCTTCTAATTCTGCTTACATGAGTGCCCAAATCCAGCATTCAGCAATATAAAATACAGCAAATATTTGTATTAATTGATTCCACCACCTATTTAAGGAGTTCGTGAGAAATAAGCTGCTGATAATCAAAACACAGCCGTTGAGAAATTCCAAGAGGTGCTTTCTGGGAAAAAAAAGTTATTTTGAGCCCTGTAAAAGATCATCTGCAAAGTATATTTTCCACAGGACAACCCCTTGATAAACTTGGGTTACAGAGAAGCTTGTTGCATGTCCCTATTTTGGGAATTATACTGAGAAAGAAGAGCAGTTTTACAGCTTCTAACTTAATGCAATCATGCTTGTTAAAAAAGGCTTGGGATGCTCTAAAACAACAAAACTATCAATGTTATGTTGAACTTTACATCAATCCTCCAGTCAATAAGTCATGCCAAAATTTCCAAAGGAGCAAAAGAATATACCTCACAATATAAATGTCAGCTCAAAACTTGAAACAAAGCCCAAGAAAGACACTGAATGTACCCTGTGCTCCTTCCCCAACCTCTCCTTCATGTATGAACATTCATGTTTTATAACATGAAACCATCATTTATACACACCAAGCATATGCACTAAAAGAGAACAGAATTGCAGAAAATTGTTTTACTGCAAATAATTCTGGTGCTATTAAGATGCGGTCAGAGATACAGATAATGTAGTACAGGGTACAGCAAGAAGAAATAGCATGAAATTTCAGAAAGTTAACAGATCTTTCAAAAATTTAGAAAGGTTAAGGAGGTTGGAGCTGCTTCATCAATGACTTCCCTCTATCATTAGATTATAATGGGATGGTATGGTGGCTCAGGTGGTTAACACTGCTGCCTCACAGGGAACCAGGTTTGATTCCAGTCTTAGGTGACTGTATGTGGTTTCTTCCGGGTGCTCCAGTTTTCTTCCATAGTCCAAAGATTTGCAGGTTAGGTGGATTGGCCATGTTAAAGTTTGCCTCAGTGTCTAGGATTGTGCCATGGCGTAAAACCACAGGGATGGGATGCTCTTTGGAAAGGTGATACAGACTTGGTAGGCCTAAATGGCCTATATGATTCTATGATAAGTGGGGATATTCGCTGATGACTGTATGATGTTAAGCACCATCCATGAATTCTCAGGTATGTAAGGAGCCAATATTCAAGCTTCAGCTAATAAGTGGCAAGTAACATTTGTATTACACAAATGCCATGGAATGACATCATCAAGAAGTTACATGTCTTCCCCCAACATTCAAAGGCATTGCCATTGTTGAATTTCCCACTATCATCATCCTGGGGTTACCAGTGACAGCGAATTGACGAACCACAAAAAACCACAAGAGCAGGTCTGAGGTTGGAAACTATGGAGTGTGTAACTGAGGTTATGACTCCCCAAAGCCTGTCTATCCTTGACAAGGTAGAAGCCTGTGATGCAATATTCTCCATTTGCCTACATAACTGCAACTCCAAAAACCCTCATGAACTTTGATATCATTGAGGACAAAGCAGCCACTTGATTGACACCTCACCTCCACTTTATAACATTCATTGCAACGACTAATGGTGCACAGTAGCAGCATGTCCCATCTATAAAATGAAAACTCCATTGATTCACTTTCCAAATCCAATACCACTACTATCCTGAACGACCAAGGGAGCAGATGCATGGAAACTCGACTGTCCGTGAAGTCCATTCCAAGTCGAACACCATGGACCTGGAATTACACCATTTTCTTTTCTTTTTGAGCACTAAGTCAAAATCCTGGGACTCCCTTCCTAGCAGCACTGTGGTTGCACCAGCACTACATGTACTGCCTCAGGGTAGTGGCTCACCATCACTTTCTCAAGAGTAAGGTCAAACCAGCATGCCCAAATCTCGTGAATAGCAAAGCTTGGTTTGCTCTTAGAGAAGAAACGCTTGGTGTAGAAGTGTCCAAAATTAAGGATCTAGGCAGAGTAGAGATGGACAAAATGTTCTCATTGGTTAAAGGCCTGTGTTCTAGACGACACTAGTTTATGGCGAATGGTAAAAGAACCAAAGATGTCATGACGAAAATCTTTTTTCCATGCCCCTTTTGGGATGGAGCTAGAGTGGAGTTCCTGAAGGGATGGTAGAAGTAAATTCAACCTTGGTTTTCAATTTAAAAAAAAAGGATAATTATCTAGAAAGCAAAAATTTGCAAGGCTATAGTGAATGGATGGTACCAAGACTAGCCAAAAACCAGTATGGGTGTGAAAGGTCTCCGTTTCTAATGTATCCATTCCACGATTCTATGACCTTCAGGCCACAATCCCCCTCAGAGAAAAATGTTACTTTCAACAGCTGTACTCCTTCGTAAATTATTAACTACTGAAAGTTGAAGGGATCATTTGGTTCAGCTTAAGTTGCGAGGCTGTGTCCAACTGTCCAATTTAATATGCTGTAGATAATTATGCAGGTCCATTTTGGACTCGTCAACTTTTGAAAGGATGTTTCAGTTTTATTAAAGCTACTGTTAAGTTGTTGGTTATTTTCTAGGTTCATAATTATGCAGGAGTTTCACAATCCTTGGAAGAGTGGTCTTAATTACAGCAACCTCCCTTCAGCCAGCATAATTGCTTCTTTGCAGTAAGTTCAACATTCTTCAGATGCTGTATTACATTTCAGGAAGTTACTATTCAACTGGATTTCACCTATGACATTCAGGATTACCAACCATATAAAATGAGGAAATTTCCCACCTTAAAAGAGAGGCTAATACTCTAGGCTGTACATGGAAGTTAATTGCTATCTACAATCATAAATGGAATGACGAAGTTGGTGGCAGTAAAATTTAAGATTATTTGCTGCTCTAACTCAGTCAGCCACAGGAGTCGGGTAGGTTTAAAGCTGGAAAAAAAACAACCATGTGTTACTGTAGCTGCTGGTTGACAGGAAACAAACGTTCTACAGCTATAATGACAGCAAAATTATCAATGTATGCAGAAACTGCATTTGCTTTTGCTCAATACTTTCAGATCATGCTCCATGACAAAAGAAGAATTTCTCTCATATGCACAGATATATATATTTTTAGAAATCATGCCTCAAATGTGGACCGGATATACAGACAAACAAAAGTTCATAATAGTGTGCTTAGTCTTATATTAAAACATTTATTTAAACCAATGTTTGCATCTGAATGGAGGCTTTTTTCTCAGATTCAGTGAGATTCCAATGCTATTTGCAATCTTGGGCAAATATGTTTAATTGCCTTTACTGGAGGCATAGCTTTCAATAGCACCATTAAAGACTTGTTTTTACCTGCAAAAGGTCCTCACTCAACACCTCTGTCTTCTCAGCTCTGAAATATAAAAGTACAATTGATTTGAATCATGTTTAAACAAAATAAGTTTAGTTAAATGAGAAAGCTTACAAAATAAAGTGCTCCTCTTTCACATTACATGTACAGTATAGTTATTTCAAACAAGGATTTTTTTTTCTCCACCCATTATGTTCATCCAAACACCTTAATCCCCACGTAGATCAAACAAACCTATTAACATCTATAAACATCACAATTCCTCCTCTTGATAAGTATTGAAAAAGTACTATTATAAAAGTAATTATGCCAGAGTAGGCTTGTGTTAAACACTGCAAGCTACGGGAAGTTAGTTGTGGGCATTATAATCTGTTATAAACTGACTCCTGTAATGCCAGCAACACAAAACAAAACTGCAGAACAAATTAGTGGAGTAGGAGATAGTATCATGAGGATCAACACCAAAGGAATTGGACATCTGTGTTGCCTGCCCAGCACCAGAGTACATCCGTTCAGAATTAGGGAGGCACTTTCACTGAGGGGGAGAATCGATCATTATGGCCCATGTTGGCACTAACAGCATGCGAGGCAGAGGAGGTCGAGGAGGACAGTCAACGTGAGGAGCTAGGGGCCAAATTACATGGAATCTCAAAAGGTCAAAATTTATGTACATGACCCAGGTCATAATCTAAATTGGCATGGGACAAATCAGATCAGACATGAATGCACGGCAGACATAGTTTTTAATATGCTAGCATTGACAGAATTACTGAGGAATTTGGGATCTGTACCAATGAGATGGTCTCGGTTGGGGCTGTTTCCATGCTGAACATCTCTGACTCTATTTGCAAAATACTTAGTACAATGTTATTAAAGCAGAGGACACAATTTTGGTCAATATGTTCTCACCAACAATACAGGCTTGCTGCTATCAATGAATTGAGTATCTATTATGCAGGTTCACTACTGAAGATGTTAGATCAGCCTTCATGACCGAACCTGTGGAGAGCAACTGGCCAGGATAGAGTTCCCGACTATGCACTCAGATACTTTGCGGACCAGCTGGCAGAAGCATTTGCTGACATCTTTAACTTTTCCATTAATCATCTGAAGTCCCCACCTCCCTCAAGGAGAACACCCTCATTCTGATACCAAAGAAAAATC
The DNA here is from genome assembly GCF_047496795.1 of Chiloscyllium punctatum. NCBI lineage: Eukaryota > Metazoa > Chordata > Chondrichthyes > Orectolobiformes > Hemiscylliidae > Chiloscyllium > Chiloscyllium punctatum. The sequence goes on along the minus strand of NC_092778.1, from coordinate 2,156,394 downwards.
ATGCAGCGTGCATGAATGATTACTGCCTGCTGGGTGACATCCATAATTATGAAGTGCTTCAAAAGGTTAGTCATGGCTCACTCAACTCATACCAGATTGCCTTAATCCTTTGCAATTTGCCTCCTGGTGCAACAGGTCCACAGCAGATGCCATCTCCTGGCCCGACACTCATCCCTTGAACATCTGGTTAGCAAGGATACCTGTATCAGGCTTCGATTTATTGACTACAGATCTGCCTTCAACACCATAATTCCAAACAAACTCCTCTCCAAACTCCAAAACCCAAAACCTCGGTCTCTGCTCCCCACCTCTGTAAACATATCTTCAACTTCCTGACCCAGTGGTCACAATCAATTTAAAAAAACACAACACTCCCTCCTCCACGACAATCCTTAACACTGGTGCCCCACAAGGCTGCATACTCAGCCCCTTACTGCTCTCTGTACACACTCACGATTGTGTGGACAAATTCCACAAGACTCAATTTACAAGTTTGCTGACGACCTCTGGGTTGGATCTCAAACAACAATGAGACAGAGTACAGGATAGAGATCGAGTGCTTAGAGGCATTGTGTAATGACAGTAATCTTTCCATCAACATCAGCAAAGCAAAGGGGCTGCTCATTAACTCCAGGAAGCGGAGTGGAGGGCACTCCCCTCACTGAATCAATGGTGCTGAGGTAAAAATGGTCAAGAACATCAGGTTCACGGAGTGATGATCTGTTCTGGTCCACTCACATCAATACTACAGTCATGAAGGCACAACACCACCTCTACTTCCAAGGGGGCTAAAGGAAATTCAGTATGGCCACAAAGATTCTTTCGAATTTTCATAAATGTACTATCGAAAGCATCCAATCTAGATGCATCATAGCTTGGCATGGCAACTGTTCTTTCAGAAACTGCAAGAAACTACAGAGTTACGAACACAGCCCAGTCCACAATCAAACCAGCCGAAGCAAGACAACCAACATAATCAAAAACTCCTCCCACCAAGGTTAAACTCTCTTCCGCCCTCTTCCGTCAGGAAGATAGAAAAGTTTGAATACACATACGAACAGGTTCAAGATCAGCTTGTTCCCTGCTGTTACCAGATTCTTGAACGGAACTCTCAAATGTTAATTCTCACCTCTCTCTCGCTGCACCAATAACACTATTCTGCACTGCTCTCCTACCTGATGCACTTCTGAAAGTGTGATCTGCCTGTAGAGTATGCAAAACAACACTTTTCACTCTATTTCAGTGACAATAATAAATCAAAATCAAGTCAAATCTATCATGCAGCCAAAGTAAGGCTTAACAATGTAAATGTGTTTTATCTTTTTAATCCCGCACCTGAAAAATACTGCACAAAAATGACATTTGCATCTATGTTTAATGTTTCCAACACAACACCTTCTAGCACCATGTCAATCATATTGGGAAGACACTACGACTATACCCATTTATTTTAGATACACCATGACTTAGCTCCAAGTTTGCCTGCTGTCACTGCCATTCAAGGGGAGACAATGTACATCAATTTAATGTTTTAAAACAGCAGCTAATTCAAAGTGAAATAAGATATTTGTGTCACTTTCAATTTTTATCACTCTTTGCCAAAGGGCAAAAGAAGAAAATGGAAATAGGTCATTAGACCATTGACCGGCTTAAAATTAAACAAGATGAGAATGGTGCTAGAAAAACACAGGTCAGGCAGCATCTGAGGAGCAGGAAAGTCGACGTTTCGGGCAAAGGTCCTTCCAGTACCATTCTAACCTTGACTCTGATTGCCAGCATCCGAACTACCCACTTCTGCCTTTCAAACATTTCATGCAGTCATACAGTTATACAGTACGGAAATAGACCCTTCAGTCCAACTCGCCCAAAGCTGACCAGATATCCTAACCCAATTAGTCTCATTTGCTAGCACTTGGCCCAAATCCCTCTAAACCCTTCCTATTCATCCACCCATCCAGATGCCTTTTAAATGCTGTAATTGTATCAGCCTCCACCACTTCCTCTGGCAGCTCATTCCATACACGCACTACCCTCTGCATAAAAATGATGTCCCTGAGGCCCTTCTCACTCCAAACCTAAGCCCTCTAGTTCTGGACTCACCCACTCCAGGGAAAAGACCTTGGCTATTCACTCTATCCATGTCCCTCATGATTTTATAAACATCCATAAAGTCACCCTTCAACCTCCGACGCTCCAGGGAAAACAGCCCCAGCCTATTCAGCCTCTCCCTATAGCTCAAGCCCTCCAACCCTGGCAACATCCTTGTAAATCTTTTCTGAACCCTTTCAAGTTTCACAACATCCTTCCGATAGGAAGGAGACCAGAACTACACACAATATTCCAACAGTGGCCTAACCAATGACCTCTACAGCTGCAACATGATGTCCAAACTCCTATATCCAATGCTCTGTCTAATAACGGAAACCATATCAAACGCCTTCTTCACTATCCTATCTACCTGCGGCTCCACCTTCAAGGAACAATAAACCTGCACTCCAAGGTCTCTTTGTTCAGCAACACTTCCCAGGACCTTACCATTAAAGGTCTGATTTGCTTGGATTTGCCTTTGCAAAATGCAGCATCTCACATTTATCTAAATTCAACTCCATCTGCCATTGCTCATCCCATTGGCCCATTTGATAAGATCCTGTTGTACTGTGAGGTAACCTTTTTCGCTGTCCACTACACCTCCAATTTTGGTGTCATCTGCAAACTTACTAACGATATCTCCTAGTGGACCCAGCACCGATCCTTGTGGCACACCATTGGTGACAGGCCTCCAGTCTGAAAAGCAACCTTCCACCACCCCCCCCTAGCTTCGACCTTCAAGCCAGTACTGTATCCAAATGGTTAGTTCTCCCTGTATTCCATGAGGTCTAACCTTGCTAGCTGTCTCTTGTAGATTCTGGTAATTTGACAAACTAGATAAAGGGCTTAAACTTGTACCAGGATTTTAAATTAGAGTACAATTTGAAACACCTTTACATGACTGTCCCTGTCAAATCCTCTCAGTATCATGTTTCTTTTGGTAAGCTTATTCTTCTAAACTCTAATATAAAGCCCTGATCGGTTTAGCTGTTACATCAATATTTTAGAAGGTTGCAAGAGGGAGAAGCATATGCTGATAGAAAGTAGAAAGCTAATGAAAAAAGCTAATCATTTTCAGAAACAAGACATTATATTTCCCATTTTAATGCTTGTAGATTACATAAACCAAATCAAATGTGAGGAGCTTCTAGAAAGCAGTACCCCATTAAAACCAAAAAAACTGCTTATGAAATAGGCTACTTGATTAATATTTGTACAATCTAAAACAAATGAGTCATAATCTATGAATCTGGCCTAAGTCAATCACGCAGGATCTTCAAATATCCATACAGCAAGTGGGATTATATTACTACATCTACTACCTGGAGATTAAAAGGTTAAATCTAAGTCAGTAAATGAAGGAAGAAGTGAGGCAATTGATAAACAAAGGCAAAGGCAATCAAGCACTCTGAAGCAGAACCTGGTTTGTGAAGTGAGCTCGGCCTGTACCTTGCCTTCCCAAAAAAAAACAAATTCTCAATATAGGTCCTATGAAGATTGAAAATAACTGAATAAAAAGAATGCAAATTAGAATTACTGACAATAAACTTCAGGGTACGTTTGCAATACAACTGACATTACTCTTGCACAAAATGAAATGCTGCAGTCTATTCTGATCTGGTGTAAACAGCACAGCAGTACAGTTTTGCAGAAAAAAAACTCACATTCATTCCAACACCAAAACAGTTTTTGCATTCACATGCTTTAAATAACCATTACCCAAGTGCACAGAATAGAAACTATCTGAACTATTCAGAAGTTCTGGGAATGAGAGCATATGGGGGAGAAATGATCTAAGCAGATTTTAAAAGAACAGAAACACATTTCAGTGACTTAGGATCTTAATCCCAAAATACCTTTACATTAATTATATTAGATAAATGTTAGATTTGTTACATAACTGCTACAAGTTTTCTACTCATTGTTCAGTATCTTAGACATGTAGTGTCCATTTTGAAATGGACACAAGTGAGATTATCCAGCAGGGCCGAATTCAGGATTTCTGACAATGCAATACTTTTAGTGTTGACTGCATGAAAAAGTCAGCCTGGGCTATGTACAGGAGTAGGTTTTTAACCTGTGCCCTTGACTTGGACGAGTCATGCAAGCAGGCACATTGATTTCTACAACACCAAATAAGAGTGGCCATTTTCTGACATACTATTAAGCCTGGCTTGAGGAAAGTTTCTTTTTCTTCGTAGGCAAAATTAAATGATTTTGTCTTTAAACAACAGCATTGTGTGGGCTTTTCAACAGAGAATTCTTCCAATCCAATGTCTTTTCTGGTATAGTCTCTCGACTGATCCGTGGTGTTACTGACGATAGCAATGTGTCTCATGGATCGGTAATACTGAAGGATCCTCAGTGAAACATTCGGTATGAGTTGCATTTTAATAATGTATAAATGTAGTAATCAATAGAGCAAGAAAAAGATGGGATTTAGAGAGTTGAGACAAAAGGAAATGAGTTAAAAGACATTTAAAATTAAATCGCCAAAGCCTCAAATTTTAAATGATGAAAATGATTCCAGATTAGTAAAATTCCATTTTCAGGTGCATAGGAGTTGTTTGTCAGTAAATTATGATTGAGCACTCCACCAGAAATTCATTTGCATCCATACATGGCAACCTTTTACTCTGTTGTATTTAGAGGTAAACTAATAGCTAATTATAACAACTTCATACCCTTGCATGGATTTCAAAGGCAAGTCTATTGGTAAGGTACCAGGATAACACTCAGCAGCAAGACAACTCAGAATCTAACTTGCAGAATGCCATGTTTAACTGCACACACATCTCCAGAAGCTGCTGTCCGATTAATGTCTTAAGAATAAGTATTATTAGCCTCAAATGATACTTAATGCAAAGTCATAACTTATACATAGTGAGGCTTGAATCCATAAGATTCTGACTGTGCTATCAACTGGGCCAAATGTCATTTCCATTTATGCCTTCTATACATGTACCTGCTGCAGCTCCTTGCTATGAGAACTATTTGAATATGTTCCAGTGCAACAATACTAAATGCACAATGGCCTGCAAATACCAAACCACACTAACAAGTGCATATATAAATATAAGAATGCCTTACTTCTCTCTCTCTCATTTCTTAAACTAAAATTAACAGGTTGCCTTAAAGTTCCGTAATGTTACAGGTCTCTGCATCCTTTAGCACCAATGTAAACCACTGAGTTCATCATTCATTTAGAGGAGTGGCCATCTTGCCTTGCTTGGCTGAAGTGAATTAGATTTTTTTTAAAAAGAATTTTCACATTATCAGCAATATATTTTGAGAACTAGAAGATGCACATATTTCTTTAAATACATTTACATGCAAAAATCTGATGATTTGTGGCACTTTAACAATACTGCTCCATGGTCAAAATTCAGAACTGTCAGCCCATCACTTGATGCACTTCATTTTGACAATATAATGAATCTTAAAATGCAGGGGGAAAAAAAAATCAAAACTAGACTATACTGAAGTATCAAAATATAAAACAATGTACTTACTACAAAAATAAAACATTTTTGTAAACATAATTTACTTGACTAGATATTGGAACATATATCATAAAACACAGTTACACACATTCAAAATGCAAAATGTTTCCCAATTTCTAAAGTTCAAAACACACATGACAAAAATCAAAAATGACTGCAATAGTCAGTGTCACACAGCATGGAAAAAGACCTTTTGGTCCAACCAGTCCATCCCAACTAAACTAATCTCACCTGCTTGCTCCTGCCCTATATCCCTCCAAATCTTTCCTATTTGTGTACTTAGCCTAATGTGTTTAAAAGTTGTAATTATACCCACTTCCACCACTTCCCTCAGGATGTTCATTCCACATGTAAATCAACATCTATACAAAAAAGTTTGCCCTTCATGTCTTTTTAAAATCTCTCCTCTCACCTTAAAAATGTGCCACCAAGTCTTGAAATCCTCCATCCAAAAGAAAAGACAACTAGGATTAAATCTATCTACACCCCTCATTATTTCATAAACTTCTGTATTGTCGCTTCTCAATTTCCTACGCTCCAATAAAAAAAAAGTCCCAGCCTTTCTTTATAACTCCAACTTCCATACCTGGCAACATTCCAGTAAATCTCACCTGAACCCTCTCCAGTCTAATAATTTCCATCCAAGAACTGGGTAACCAGAACTGGACACAGTATTCCAGAAGAGGCCTCACTAACGTGCTATACAATCTTCTATACTCAAACAACTGAGCAATTAGGATAAGTGTGCCGACCGCCCTTTTAACCACCCTGTCTCAATGTGGCACAAACCTCAAAGAATTATGTATCTGAACTCCTAGGTGCTTCTGTTCAACAACACTACCCAAAGCCCCACTGCCGTCCTGTTCCCCCCCGCCCCTCCCCCTCAGTCGAAGCAAAACGCTCAGAGACACAGTATAGTTTTACCTCCTTCATCTTTATTCCAGGCTCTGGAGGAAGAGAGAACGATCGCCTATGCGCACGGGGAGATGGGTTCCCAGTCCTCTCTGGAACAACAGTTTCTCAGTGAACTATATAGTTATTTTATAGGGAGGAGCATTCAGATAAGGCAACATACATATTGGTTGGGTGACCGTTACAATCAGAGAGTGTCAGCAGTAAAGATTAAACCATTTGCTGCTTCACAATGAACGTTCCTAACCTTGTTAATTGGCTTCACATAATGAATACTTTTCAGCTTGTTAACTGACTTTGCATACTGAATGCTCCTTCATCTTGTTAAATAGCTTTATATAATAAACACTTTTCCACCTTCCTAACCCACTATCCTTGCCTCCAGCACTTCACTGTTTACTGCAAGTTCTTATCTGATCAGTGTCATGTTAGCTGAACCTTTTGTTTCACAAAAACTCAAAATTTAACTCTTTCCCTACCTGCTCATATCTTATACAATTAATGGTGGTGAGAAGGTGTACAAGCCCTACCCTTGTTTTTGTCCCAAAATGCAATACCTCTCATTTATCCAGATTGAACTTCAGCCCATTAACCCATTTGATCAAGATCCCTTTGTAATCTTTGAAAACCTTCTTCACTGTCTACTGTGCCACCAATTTTGGTGCAGTCCATAAACTTTCTAACCATGCCTTCTATATTTTCATCCAACTCTTTTATATAAATGACAAATAAAAGACAACCCAGAACCAATCCCTATAGAACCCCATTGGTTACAGGCCACCACCATCATGTGGTATGTATATTGAAGCTTAATTCTTTCCAAAAAAAAATGTTTTCATCATGGATTTATAACGAAGGGTAAGTCAAATGATATTAAGAAAGGGGAAAGCAGTACTAGCCAGATCGGCAGTGCTATGACTGGCTCTGGGGCACAACAGGAAAGGATAATATTAACAAGACTTTAGTGACAGAAGACTCTATAGTTAGGAGGACAGACAGGAGATTCTGTGGTCGTAAACTGGAATCCAGGAAGGTATGTTGCCTCCTGGTTACCAGAGTCCAGAATGTCATGGAGCAGCTGCAGAACGTTCTCAAAGGGATGGTGAGCAGCCAGAAGTCATTGGGCACATTGGCACAAATGACATAGTTAGAAATAGGGAGGCGGCCCTGTGGAAGGATTTTAGAGACCTAGGAAATAAGTTAAAAGCCAGGCCCTTGTTGTGATAATCTCCAGAACAGAAGGATATGGCACATCAATGTGTGGCTAAGGAATTGGTGCAGAGGGCAGGGATTCAGACTTTTATATCTTTGGGATCTTTTCTGGGGCACAGGTGACCTGTTCAAGAAGGATGGGTTGCATGTCAACTGGAGGGGAACCAATATATTGGTGGTCAGCTTTGCTAGTGCTACAAGGGAAGGTTTAAACTAGATTGGCGGGGGTGGGATGCTCAACGGCAGGGAGACAAGTACGAGGCTGGAAGGACATACAGTAATCAGAAGTAGTAAAGTGAAAAGACAAATTAGGCTGGAACATGACGGAGCAAGGAATGCCTGCTGGATTAAATTGAATTTATTTCAACACAAGAGGGTTGACAGGTAAGGTTGATGAACTCAGGGCGTGGATAGGTACGTGGGACTGGGATATCATAGCCATTATTACAGCCATATAAGGGAAGAATAGGACGGGCAACTTAATGTGCCAGGGTACAGGTGCTTTATACAGGACAGAGGTGTTGGAAAGAGGGAAGGTGGAACTGCATTTTTGATTAATGCGAGTATCACAGCAGTAATTAGAATCATCCTTCCGAAGAATTATCCAATGAAGCTTTGTCGGTGGGATGAAGAGATAAGAAGGGGATAGCAATATTATTGAGTTTGTACTATGGGCCCACAAATAGTCAACAGGAATTAGAGGAACAAATATGCAGGGAGACTGGGGAGACTTGCAGGAGCAATAGGGTTGTCATCGTAGGGAAGTTTAATTTTCCTAACATAGACTGACACGGCCAGAGTGCTAAGGGATTAGATAGGGTGGAATTTCTTAAGTGCATTCAGTAAAGTTCCTTAAGCAGCACCTAGAGGGTCCTACTCAGGAAGGGACAAAACTCAACCTACTTTTGGGAAATAGGGTAAGACAAATGACAGTAAGGGAGCACTTTGAGATTAGGAACCATAGTTCTATTAATTTTAAAATAGTTATGGAGAGGGACAAAACTGGCCTACAGGTTCAAGTTGTAAACTGGGGCAAGGTAAATTTTGATTGAATTAGACAGGAGCTTGCAGGGGTTGATTGGAGTAGTTTGTTTACAGGCAAAGGGACCTCTGGCAAGTGGGAGGCCTTTAAAGTGAGATAGCTCGAGTTCAAGGCCTGTATATCCCTGTGAGGGTGAAAGGCAAGGTTTACAGGAATAGAGAACAAGAGATATGGAGGCTTTAACCAGAGAAAAGGAGGTATGGTTCAGGTACAGGCAGCTGGAATCAAAGGAATCCCTGGAGGGATATAGGGGATACTGGAGTTTACTGAAGGAGGAAAGCAGGAGGGCAAAAAGGAGGCATGCAATAGCCATGGCTAAGAAGATTAGGGTGACTCCAAAGATGTTCTTTAAGTATATTAAAGGAAAAAGAATAACTAGAGAGAGTATTATATGCCTCAAGGATCGAAGTGGACATGCATGTGTAGAACCACAAGAGATGGACAAGGTCCACAACAAGTATTTCTCCTGAGTGTCTACTGTAGAGAAAGACATGATGATTTGGGAATTTGTTTTGGGGGGAGGGGTTGGTTTAGTGGTCATATTTTAGGGACAATCCATTTCACAGTAGAGGTGGTATTGGATGTACTAGAATGCATGAAGGGGGATAAATCTCCTTGACCTGACAAGATATAGCCAAGAACATTGCAAGAGGCTAAAGAAGAAATTGCAGGAGCCCTGGCTGATATTTTTGCATCATTGTTAGCCACAGGTGAGGCCCCAGAAGACTGGAGGGTAGCAAATGTTGTGCCCTTATTCAAGAAGGGCTGTACAGAAAAGCCTGGGAACTATAGACCAGTAAGCCTAACATCTGTTAAGTTACTTGAATGATTCTATGAGATCAAATATACATGCATTTGGAAAAAACAAGGTTTGATTAGGAATAGTCAGCATGTATTTATGTGTGGGAGATCATGCCTCACAAATTTGTTAAGAGTTCTTTGAAGAAGTGACCAGAAAAGTTGACATAGTCTACATGGACCTCAGTAAGGCCTTTGATAAGGTTCCACACAGTATGCTGTTCTGGAAGGTTAGATTGCATGGAATCCAGGGGCAGTTGGCAAATTGGATACACAATTGACTTGATGGTAGGAAGCAGTGGGTAACAGTGGAAGGATGCTTATCGGACTGGAGGCCTGTGACTAATCAAATGTCTCACGGGGTCAGTGCTGGGCCCAATGCTGTTTGCTTGCTACCTTTCTCAATGATTTGGATGAGAATGTCCGAGGCATGATTAGTAAGTTTGCAAATGACACTAAATTAGGTGCATCGTGGACAGGGAGGAAGGTTATCAGGAATTGCAGCAGGATCCTCACAGCGCCAGAGACTCAGGTTCAATTCCCGCCTCAGGCAAGTGACTGTGTGGAATTTGCACATTCTCTCCGTGTCTGCGTGGGTTTCCTCGGGATGCTCCGGTTTCCTCCCACAGTCCAGAAATGTGCAGGTCAGGTGAATTGGCCATGCTAAATTGCCCGTAGTGTTAGGTAAGGGGTAGATGTAGATGCAGATGTACATGTAGGGGTATGGGTGGGTTACGCTTCGGCGGGGCGGTGTGTTCTTATTGGGCCGAAGGGCCTGTTTCCACACTGTAAGTAATCTAATCTAATCTTTCCACACTAAGTAATCTAATTTTGTTCAGCTGGGGAAATGAGCTGAGAAATGGCAAATAGAGTTGAATATACACACATGTGTGGTCTTGCATTTTGGAAAGACAAATTAAGGTAGGAGTTTCATGGGGAGTGGTAGGCCTAAGTGAATGTAGTGGAACAGAGGGACCTTGAAGCTCTGGTGCATGATTATCGAAGTAGAGTCACAGGTAGACAGGGCAGTGAAGGCGGCTTTTGGCACACTGGCCTTCAACAGTCAGGGCATGGAATATAAAAGTTGGGAAGTTATTTGCAGTTGTATAGGACGTTGGTGAGGCTCACTTGGAATATTGTGTTCACTTTTTGTCAACTTGCCATAGAAAGGATGCTATTAAACTGGAAAGAATGCAGAAGAAATTTACAAGGATGTTGCCAGGACACAAGGGTCTGAGTTAGGGGGGAAGGTTGGCCAAGTTAAGACTTTTTTTCTTTAGAGGGTGAGAAGACTGAGGGGAGATCTTATAAAATGTATAAAATCATGAGAGGCATGAATAGGTTGAATGTATTCAGTCTTTTTCCCAGGGTTGGGGAATCAAGGACGAGAGGGCATCCGGGGAAATAATAAAAGGGAAGCTGAGAGACAACTTTTACACATATGGAATGAGTTGCAAGCGGAAGCGATTGAGGCGGGTACATTAAAAACATTTAAAAGGCATTCGGACAAATACACGAATAGGAAAGGTTTCAAAGGATAAGTGCAGGGTAATGGGGTTAGTGTGGATGGACAGTTTGGTCAGCGTGGGCTAGTTTGGGCCTGTCTCCATGCTGTAGGACTCGAACTCTTAACAGAACCAATGGCCTTCACTGACATAATGAGGAAACTCACTACACTGTTTAAAGACACTATAATGAAGTGTGCTTTCAGTGAACATCGGCAGATTTTACACCGGTATTAATAATTCATATTTAAGCTCATTCCTCTCAGTTCTCCCTCCCCATGCCCCACTTAAAATCATTTGTTGCAGACTAATTTCCCTGCCTCATAAATCAGGACACATAGAATGACAAGTTTCATTTGAGGGAATTCATATAGTTAAAAGACAGACTCAGTACTGATGTGTTATTCCTCAAAAGTAAATGTTTATTTTCAGCAAATATGGCATTGAGTCTATGAAGGAATGTTTAAAATGGCTCAAACAAATTTTTAACATTATGCTGCATCGCTATTTTCCAAAATTGGAAATCTGCATCGTGAAAGCAACTTGCTCAGCCACTGTCAAAATATTTGAAGGTTGCCAATCAACAATTTCTTAAGCAAATTGTTAGTTGCTATGGTAGTGACCAATGAGAACAATTTGTAGCTTAATACTACAAATGATGTTTGATTTGAGACATGTGAACCGTTCCAGCACTTCTGTGGTAAACAGTCTAGACATATATCTGTCTGCTCAGTTATCAGTTGACCATCTGTTTGGAATACAGATCTGCTTCCTCCTAGAAGGAGGATTAAGTCTATTTCATCATTTACTTGCTACTAACACAATTAAGCTAAAGCATCCAAGGACATTTAAAAGATGCCTAATGTCATCATCTTCTTTATCATGAATCCCAAAAAAGGTGCTGTTAAAAAGCATTTCCCTGTAACATTGACAATTACTTTGGTGCTGCATCATGTTTTTGCTAGAACTCTTAAAACTTCATTCATTTTGCCTCCAATTTCCAGCCCTGTATTGTAGTCATGGAGTCATACTGCACAGAAACAGACCCTTTAGTCCAACCAGTCTATGTCAAACATAATCCCAAACTAAAACTAGTCCCCCGCTGTCTGCTCCTGGCCCATATCCCCCCAAACCTTTCCTATTCATCTATCCATCCAAATATCTTTTAAACATTGTACCCACATCCACCACTTCCTCGGGAAGTTCATTCCCTCTTCATATCATCCATTTTCAATACTTCCCTTCCTTTCCATGACCTCAGTTTCCATTTTAGGGAATAAACCGTCATCCACTACAAAGCCATGGATTCCCATAGCTACCTTCACTACAGCTTGTCACAACCCTTGTCCTGCAAGGACTCCATCCTATTCTCCCACTTCCTTCGCCAACATTGCACCTGTTTGGATGACGCCACCTTCCAAAACAGCGCTGCTGACATGGTTTGCTTCTTCCAGGACTGTGGGTTCCCACTCACATCTGACCTATCACCAATGTTTCCGCCCTTGCCCCTTCCCATCACTCACCAGTGTGACTGGGTTTCTTTTGTCTTCACTTTTCATCCCACCAGCCTCTGCATTAAAAGGATTAATCTCTGTCATTTCAGAAAAGTCCAGGAGAATGCTACCATCAAACACATCTGCCTCTCACTCCCTCATCTGCATTTTGCAGGGATCGTTCCCTCCAGGACACTTGAGTACATTCCACAACCACCAACACCGCCTCTCCACAGCATCTTCCCATGTAAATGCAGAAGGTGCAACACTTGCCCCTTTACCTCCTCTCATCACCACTCAAGGGGCCAACAGTCTTTCCAGGTAAAGCAGCATTTCACCTGTACCTCCTCCAATCTTGGGTATTGTCTTCAATGCACCTAATGTGGCCTCATTCCTCTCTACCTCAAATCTCCTACAATCCATGCCATTGTTGCGCATCTTGTTGTCTCTTCAGTATGACCAATTTCAGCAAAGATATGTTAAAGCTTGATAAAACTCCAATTAGGCCAGAACCAATTGTCTAGTTCTAGTTAGCACACTAGAGGAAGGAAGCCATGTAGATGGAGAGGAGATTTCTCAATGGTTCTGTAAACGAATGATTTTAGGTACAAGATTCAATTGAAGAAGCTGGGTTTGTTCGCCATGGAGCAAAGGAGAGGGAGGGGAGATTTTATGAAAATGTACAAGATTAAAGCAGGTTTTTGTAATGCAGACAAAGAAAACCTGTTCTAATTAGCCAATAGTTGATGAGAGCTAAAGGACAGAGTCATATAAGCCGAAAGTTTTAACAACACAGAAAAAAGGTCCTATAGCCAATTGGTTCTGTATTGATAATCAAACATCCATCTTCCAGCAATTTGTCTTGTATGCTGTGGCATATATAGTGGTCATCTATATACTTATCAAAGTTCCTGAGGGTTCCTATCTCTACCACTTTTTAGGCACCGTGTTTCAGATACAAGTCATTCTGTTATAACACACCGTTCATCAACACGTGTTCCCTGTAACGCAATTGATGAATTGGGGACACTGCTTCTAAAGTGTGAACTTTGAAAATGTGTGTTGGCTATAACACGATTACAGCACCAATACTTTAAACATGGTTCCTAAAGCACAACTTTTCTATTATGTGATGTTGCACAAGAACGCACCCAGCTCATTATAGAAGAACTAACAGTACACACCACCCTCTGGGTGATTAAAAAAAATTTCCTCGAATTCTCTCTCAGTCTCCAGCTCATTACTTTAATACCGCGCCCTTGGTTACTGAAGTATAATTTCTCCTTATCCATGTCACTCAACCTGACATTCCAAAAATTACATCCTCGCATTTCCCTTGCATCTCTTCACCAAAAGACTTCAATTCTGTATTCTCTAGTCTTTTCACTATTAGCTTTTTGATGTCTATCTTACTTTACCTTAGCAAATCCCTTCCTAATCTCCTTGGTTTCATGGAGAACCTTTCCAAACTGAGGTTCTAAAATCTCCCAGACCTGGAATCTAGCATTGCTGCTTTTGTATTCGAAGTCCAAAAACTCCATTGTTTTGCTAACCATACTCTGAGTATGTTCTGCCATCTTCAAAGATCAACGTACATGTAATGCTAGGTTCTTCTGTTCCAGCATATTCTTTAGAACTGCACCCTTAAATATATGTTACCCCTCCCCATCTCCTTTGTCAAAACGCACTGCTTCACTTTTCTTTAGTGATTCCTCACTTCATATTCTGGTTGTATCTTGAAATGTGTAACATATAAGAAAATATTAAACAACTCAGACTTTCCTGTTATAAACCAGGAAAAAGCTTTAGTTAAAAGTTCTGTTGAACCTTTCTTGACAACAATAATAATAAAATTTTATATCCGCTAAGTATAAATACTATACATAGCTAAATTACTATATTTGTAAATAAATACTTTAAAATAAATATATAAGTAAAAATGAAAACTCTTTCAACAGGTACTTACCTCCTACACCTCATATCTCCCATTCCCCTAGCATCAGCCTTGCTGTCAACTCTACTCTCAGACTTTCCCTTCTACTAGCTGATACTCCTGCTCGCTGAACCTTTGACTGGTCACTTCCATGTTCTGAATCCTTGCTGTGAGCAGCGAGGGAGCAGAGCCACCAACAGAGTGAGAACTGCCAGATCTGGAATGAGGTGCACATTGGAGAGGAGATGATAGCACAAGTGTCAGCTGCCAGCTGGAAGTTTGGCAAGCGTGAGGATTAGTGCCCAAGCAAACATGGGGGTCAGTTCCAAAACTGCAACCAAAGAGGCATGATCACCACCCCCATCCACCCAGCTTACAACATTAATGCAAATCCACAATGCTAACTGGAAAAATCATGAAAAACACATTAAATCAAAACAACTTAAAACAGGGTGTCTTAAAGAACAAACTTACTCTGTCAAATTCCACCTCTGTTCATTGCCTTGTCTATCTAGGTCCCACTGCAATTAATTTGCATTCTCCTCAATGTCTGCCATTGGTCAGTGTGGTATCATTAGTAAATTTCAATTTTACTCTGCATTCCAAGATCCACGTCAGCAATGATCCTAGTCCTGAACCAAGGGAACACCACTGTTTCCCCTTGAGTAATCTGAAAAAAATAATCTTTTGCCACAATTCATTGACACTTTACTGCCCTTCAGCCAATGCTTGGACATGGACCTTCTCATGAGACTTAACTTTATTAATCAGCCCTTTGTGGTAATTTGTCAGAAGTCTTCTTAAAATCTATACAGACAACATCCACTGTATGCCTTTCAATGATCTGAGACTTCAAAACTCTCAATCAGATTATAATTTGATTGTCTTTTAAGTTTCTAGGCCTTGTTATAAATTTAAACAGTAGCCAGTGAACAGAGTTCTGTGCACATGCTCACACTGCACAAACTTTACTTTCTCCACACAAGTACATTACAATGACTGATTCTAAGTCAGACAGGTCAAAGGTAGTCTCCACATTACACCATCTGCACCGGGATGGCAATGTAATTTGCTATCAGAATCTCAAAGGTTCAGAATGTACTGTTTTATTTCCTACTACTGCATACTTCCTGCCTCTGTCTGTTCCAGTGTTTGTTATGGCAACATAACAGACAATTGAAAAAGTACTAAGTGTTGGCAAATGACCAGGTTATGATTTGTCATTATGTATAGGTGGGGAAGATAGCAATTCTTTAAAGGAGTCAGCACTGGCTACTCAAGATTTTGTATTGCTGAAGGATTTTACGAAAAAATCTACCCTATCTTTCTCTTTCAGATACTGACTGGCATGATTTATATTTCCAGCAGTTTCCATCTTAATTGCAGAGTTCTTGCATTTGTTGTTTTTCTTTATAGATGAATAAACAACAAATGGGTGAAGATCCCTTTGGTGCAGCCAGCTGTGTCCGACAAACTTGTGATAACATTTATAGTCTACTCCCCAGTCAAATCAAGTTTGTTGTTTCTGCCACTCATAACATTCAAGATACTTTTCTTTACCTTGAACTGATCACATTCTATCACATAGCACAGTCCCTGAAATGGGACTAGGAAGAGCATGCAGCTGTCAGCACCACTGTGAATCAGGCTAGGGAGGAACTCCAAATAAAACAGCACATGGGAACTTGGATGAACTCTGCGAGATAGTGAGTGTGAGATATTATGGATGTTAGCTCAGCTGCCATGGGGTGGTGTGCGACAGTGCTGGCAAGGGTGCAGTTTTTAACAGTTCTAAATGAGAAAGTATCCAGAGTAACGTCAGTGGAGTATCTCTGCTTTTTTTCCTAACAAAACTGCTGCAGTCCTTCAGCTTAAACAAAATAAGGGACTTTGAACTGTAATGGGAGTGCTGGGTGTGGAAACAGGTGCACATCATGACGAGTACCCTTTAAAGGAGGAATAGCAAACTTAATCGAAGGAGAAGTCATGTCAGCAGAGCTTACATCCATACTTTACTCCTCCAGTGTTCGGTGTCATAGATACTTCCAATGTCCCCTGTCACCACATGTGCAGGAAGTGTGTCTAGTTGCAGCTCCTGGCCACTTGCATTTTGGAGCTGGAGCTGCAGGTGAATTTACTGAGGGCACATAGGATGCTGAAATTATTGTAGACAACATATTCAGTGAGGTAGTCACCCCATAGATAAAGTCTGAATCAGTAAAAAGGGGATGGGTAACAGCAAACAACAGGAAGGCAGGCAGTGCAATACAACCATATGGATGTCTGCCTCCCTAACAGATGTACTACTTGGACACTGTTTTTTGGGGGTGAGGATTGAAGAGATGGCTTCTCAGGGGTGTTAGCGAGAACTAAGTCTGGGGCACTATGGGTGCCTGCTGCACAACAGGGAAAGAGGAGAGGCAGGGCTGCAGTGATGGGGGATTCATTTGTAAGGGGCACAGACCTTTACGTAGCCACAAAATAAACTCCAGGATGGTATGTTGCTTCCCAGGTACCACGGGCAAGAATGTCTTGCTTGGGAGAGGGTGCACAGCCAGTGGCTTTGTCACATGTCAGAAGCAATGACAAAGATAAAGAAAGGAATGAGGTTAAAAAACTGATTTTAGAATGTTGGGACAGTAATTAAAAAGGACATCAATGGTAACAATGTTGGGACTACTATCAGTGTCATGTGCTAGCAAATATAGAAATAACAGAGTCACAGGTAGATTGGATGGTGAAGGTGACATTTGGTATGCTTTCCTTTATTGGTTAGAACATTGAGTGTAGGAGTCTGGATGTCATGTTGTGGCTGTTCAGGCCACTTTTGGAATATTGTGTGCAATTCTGGTCTCCTTCCTATCGGAAGGATGTTGTGAAACTTGAAAGGGCTCAGAAGAGATTTACAAGGATGTTGCCATGGTTAGACGGTTTAAACTACAGGGAGAGGCCGAATAGGTTAGGACTATTTTCCCTGGAGCATCAGAGACTGAGGTGTAACCTTATAGAGGTTTACAAAATCATGAGGGACATAGATAGGGTAAATAGACAAGGTTTTTTCTCTAGGGTTGAGGAGTCCTGAACTGGAGGGCATAGTTTTAGGGTGAGAGGGGAAAGATATACAAGAGACTTAAGGGAAAACACAGAGGGTGGTGCGTGTGTAGTAAGGGCTGCCAGAGGAAGTGGTGGAGGCTGTACAATTGCAATATTTAAAAGGCATTTGCAGGGGTATATGAATAGGAAGGTTTTAGAGGGATATGGGTCAAGTGGGTCAAATGGGACTAGATTAGGTTGATATCTGGTCAGAATGGATTTGAGTTGGACTGAAGGGTCTGTTTCCGTGCTGTACATCTCTATGACTCTATAATAAGATGGATCAGGATTGGTGTATGGAGGATTTTCCTGGGGCATTGGAACCAATTCTAGGAAGATGGACAATACAAACAGAATGGGTTGCACCTGAGCAGGAGTGAGACTAATATGCTTGGGGAGTTTTCCCTCATAGATTGTTTAAACTTGAATTCCAGGGGAATGGGAACCTGAAGGGAGAATACAAGGAAGGAAAGGAAATACAGAAACGTAAGCTGCAAAGTAAAAGAACATTTGTTTAAAAAAAGGACAAGAAACAAATAAGGTCATAGTGCAAAATGACAACTATCAAGGTTAAAAAGACATCCCTAAAGCAATTGTGTCTTAATTCACAGACTATTCACAATTATGTAGCTGAATTAACAACATAAATAGATACACAGTTATATAGTTGTTGCAATTATGGAGACATAGCTGCAGGGTAACAAAGGATGGGAACTCAACAACGAGGGGTATTCAATACTTATGAAGGACAGACAAATAAGGAAAAGGAGGTAAAAACAATGACTGCAGATGCTGGAAAACAGTTTCTGGATTAGTGGTGCTGGAAGAGCACACCAGTTCAGGCAGCACCCAAGTAGCTTCGAAACCGACGTTTCGGGCAAAAGCCCTTCATCAGGAATATTCCTGATGAAGGGCTTTTGCCCGAAACGTCGATTTCGAAGCTACTTGGATGCTGCCTGAACTGCTGTGCTCTTCCAGCACCACTAATCCAAAATAAGGAAAAGGGGTGGGTTACATGGTTAACAAAAGATAAAAATCATTACAATAGTGAGAAAGGATATTGGCCTCGAAAATCACAACGTGGAATCTGTAGGGGTAGAGATAAGAAATCACAAGAAAATGTTGGTGGGGGTTCTTTATTGGCTTCCAAAACGTAGCAGAGATGTAAGGAAAAGCATTAAACAGAATATTAGCAACATGCAAAAATAAAGGTACAACTGTAATCATGGCCCTTGAAATATTAGACGCATAGGTGGTCATCCTCCAAAACTATATAGAATCCAATGCAGTTCCAACAGATTGGTGAGTGAAAAGTTCACCCCTCTATTTTAAAAAAAAGGAGGGAGAGGAAAACTCACCACAAACCAGTTGGTATACGCTCAAGTTGGTGCTTATATTTGTGCAACAAAACACTTCAGAAGTATTAACAGGATTAGATAGAGGTAGCATGGGTTTATGAAAGGGAAATTGTGCTTAATTAACCCACTGATCTTTTTTGGAGGATGCAGAATAGCTAAGGGAGAACCAGTGGAAAAAGTGGTGTATTTGATTTTCAAAAAGGCATTTGTTAAGGTCCCACATAAAAGTGGACAAAATTAAAACATACTGGACTGAAGATAATATGCTGACATGGATTGAAAATTGGTTGAGAAATCAGAAACAGAAATAAATAGGCCTTTTTCCAGGTGGCAGACAGTGACTAGTGGTATACTGCAGGGATCAGTGCCTAAGCTGTGTATATATAAAAATATATACATGACTTGGATGAGGGATCCATGAGTAATACTTCCAAGTTTGCTGACAACACAAAACTAGGTGGGATTGAGAGTTGTGAAGAGAATATGAGGAGGCTTCAAGGTAGTTTTGAATCTGTGGGCAAACACATGGTAAATGCAGTATAACAAAGATAAATACGAAGTTATCCATTTCATTATGGAAAACAGACAGACAGAACATATTTAAATGGTGATATATTGGTAAATGTGAATGTACAAAAGGACCTTGGTGTCTTTGTAAACCAAAGAAAGTAAACTGGCAGATGCAAAAGTTATTATATGGCAAATGGCATTTTGGCCTTCATGGCAAGAGGCCTTCTTACTGGAGTTAGACAGGGCCTCAGTAAGACTGCATCTGGACGTGTGCAGATTTTGTCTCCCTACCCAAATAGGATACACTTGCCATAGAAGGAATGCAGTGAAAGATCACTTGGCTGATGCCAGGAATGACAGGACAGTCATACGAGGAGAGATTAGTTCACCTAGGCCTACATTGACTAGAGTTTAGAAGAATTGGAGGGGGTTGGATCCCAATCGACAGATATACTTGGATAATTACCTGAAGAGAAAACAATTGCAAGGCTACAATGAAAAGGCATGACAGTGGAACTAGTTGTGATATGTTGTTCTTGCAGAGAGCTCAACAATGGGCTGAATGTCCTCCTTTTACATTGTATTATTACATGATACTGGCTTTCAAAGCATCAGAGATACTTTTTTTTATATCAAATGTTTATACAGATCATATTTCCCCTATTAAGAACATTTTAAATGTCAGGGTTTTTTTTTACATCATCATTTAGCACCATATCAAGTAGTCCAATACGACCAAAGTTAAACATCCACTGTTGCGTGGATGTCCAAGAGGAAGAAACGTCAATATAAATGACCAATTCAAACTGAAGCTCTCTGTCAGTTACGTTAAAATTTGACCTCCATGGTTAATGAAACAAGATCTAGCAGACTAAAGCCAATTTTCAGTTTAATTTGAAAACTACATGCACCAGTTTAAAGACAGTGCATTCATTATTTCCATATTAAAACACTCCCACTTGCTATATTGAGTCAGAGTCATAGAGATGTACAGAACGGAATCAGACCCTTCAGTCCAACTCACCCATGCTGACCAGCTATCCTAAACTATTCTAGTCATACCACTCTGTGAGAAAGTTGCCCAAGGTCCCTTTTCCCCTCTCACCTTAAACCTATGCCCTCTAGTTCTGGACTCTCCCACCCCAGGGAAAAAGACCTTGTCTATTTACCCTATCCATGCCCCTCATGATTTTATAAACCTTTTTAAGGACACCCCTCAGCATCCGACATTCCAAACAGTCCCAGCCTATTCAGCCTCTCCCTATAGCTCAAACCCTCCAACCCTGGCAACATCCTTGTAAATCTTTTCTGAACCCTTTTAAGTTTCACAATGGTGCTCTGCCAGTAGGATGTAGTAGCATAGTAACGTTGGCATCAGACTAGTAATCCAGAGGACCGGGGTAATGTTCTGAGGACATGGATGACAACTGGTGAAATTTTAATTAAAAGCTGACCAGTTCCAATTGGAAAATCCATCTGGTTTACTGATGTCTTATAGGGAATGAAATCTGCCATCCTTAACTGGTCTGGCTTACATGCAAGGTGATAGCCTAGTGGTATTAATGCTGGACAGTTAATCCAGAGACCCAGGTCATGTTCTGGGGACTCGCATTCAAATCCTGCCAGGGCAGCTGGTGAAATTTGAATTCAATTTTTTTCAAAATCTGGAATTAAGAGTCTAATGTGTCAATTGTCAGAAAAACCAATCTGGTTCACTAATGTCATGTAGAAAGGAAACTACCTATCCTTACCTGGTCTGGCCTACGTGTGACTCCAAACCCACAGCAACATGGTTGGGTCTTCACTGCCTTCTGTGCAATTAGGGATGGCCTAGCCAGTGACATCCTCATACCAAGAACGAATTTTAAAAAACTAGAATTTCACACACTGAATCTCTAAATGGTTTGCAAATAAAGCAGGCTAGTTCTTGAAACTTATTCAATAGAACATTTATTCAAAAGTACTTTTAAGGAAACTGCGATTACAGCAATTTTATAAAGATAAAAGCATGATCTAACTGGATGATTGAAGTGTGAAATGTCACATACAGTCAATGGGTTATCTAATAAAAGGACATTATGAAAATCTCATGTTGGTGCAGAAAGGTGCATTGATTCAGCTCACAAACACTCCTGCTCACTGCTAGATCTCAGGTCAGATGCACACCTAAGGAGAGTTTCAATTACAATTGTAAACTCACTCACAACCCAAACAAAACACTTTACTTTTCAAGTCTACCAGAAGACAGTTTATTGGCTCTGCTTGACTTTTTCTTAAAAAAAACTAACATTGCGATAACCCTAACTGCCATTTTATAGTAAATTTGCATCTTGGCAGTATTATTAGGTTGGTCACTTCTGATGCTTGAATTAGCTGATTAGCAAGATAAGAAAACTTAATGTCAAACAGAAAAGGCAACAGAGCAGAACACTAGACTTATCTCTGGATGGTATGTTGAATTTATTACTCTGACTGTCTCATTTGCTTTTTTACAGAAGTCCCTATATGTCTGGTATCAAAGCACTTCATGTTAGACGACAGAATCCATCAGAATCACTTTCATTATGAATAACTGAGTCACTTACTAAATATAGTAAGTGACAGGAGAGTAAATCAGACAGTTTCTATTGTACATGCTTCCAAAATGCTGAAGCAGTTAAAATAATGTTTTTAGTGCATAAAATGAAAATCACTTGGCTTAAAAATAAAGTAGAGGTGAAAAGAATAGGTCATCTCAAACAACCCTCCTATTTAAAATTATACTGTAGCTTTCACAGAGAACTGGTAGGTGGCACCTTCCTCGACAAATATTTTATTTACAACTCAAGTTTATTCTTGAATAACCAGTGAATAAAGTATAAATTGCAGCATATTTTTAACAACAGATTATTCATCTAATTGTGCACCACAGTGGTTTCAATAAAGGTCAGAAATACTACAAACATAAAATGTTAAAAAATATCACCAAGTACTAAAGCAAAAATAAACTAACTCAGGCATGAGGAAATAACAGACAACGATCAAAAAAGGATTCGGGTCAGTACAAACAGAGGAAGCATCTGTGCGATGTGCATCCCATAATGGCAGCACTGGTTTGTGGGAAAAGAAGAAGTTCATAACTTTCTGACAGTTGTAAACTACATGCAGTAACCACATACTGCAGTACTTAACAAGAAACATTTATAGAAATGAAATTCAGAGTTGCAATTGTGAAGCATTGGAACCTATTCTAATGGTAAAACATTACAGTGCACTCCTTAAATTGATATTCAGGCACTTAGCAACATCAGCACTATCCCAGTTCTATTCAGCTGACTGCACTCATCTTTTTCATTTAGATCTCACCTCCCCTCCCAGTTTGGAAGGAGGATCACTGGAGTCAAACATAATGGATTTCTCTCCACAGTTTTTCCAGCAATTTGGGTTTTTGTCCCCAGGTATTGTTCCATGATTGCAAATATTTTTCCACCATTATAAAAACAGCAAGAAAATAAAGGTTCACCAATTTTCATTGCCTCAAAGTAAAGCTAGGCAAGAAGGAGCACTATCCTTCAATGACATATTTTTGGTTTTTGCACAAATTTGGACCATATAACGACCATCTTGACATTGCTGCTGTCAAAATCCAAGTCTGAGGGGATGACCTAATGGAACTTCACATAATCAAATTCTTCCATGATTTTGTTAACAGGAATTATTTCCACTTGCGGGAATGATGGGGTTGGGAATTTAGGAGAAACTTCTTTAATCAAAAATTGTTGGTTCAGTGAGTAGTTGAGATGGATAGGATGGATGAATTTAAGGAGAGGCTAAATAAGCAAGTGAAGGCAAAGGAAAATACAAGTGAACTGGGGGAAAGAGGAAAGATTGCACAGCCTATTGGGGGTGATAATAACAATACTGTAATATGGTACAGTATTGGTTAATGGATAAGCAGAAAACAGGAATACATTGGGCATTATCAAAGTAGCAGACTGGACTAGTGAAGCGCCACAGGATCAGTGCAGGGCCCTCAGCTATTTTCGTACAACATGAAAACAGCTAGATCAAGGCACTGAAAGAGAAATGCATCTAAATTAACTGAATATACAAAGCCAAGCATGAACTCAAGTAGTGAGGATTTCACAAAAAGACAGCAAGGGATGCAGACAGTTGAAGTGTCACAATATTAGTTCCCAGGAGGAGAGAATTGTGTAAACTGGGTATGTTCTCTTGAGTTCATAAAAATTAGATGAAATTAAATATTCAGGATTGAGAAAGGGGCTTGTCAAGATAGGTATGGAGGTGTTGTTTCTTAAAGTTGGGAAATCTGGAACAAGATCACTTAAAACTGAAATGACTAAAGATTTGTGAACCTTGGGAATTTTTCTACTTTAGAATGCTTTGGATGCACCAATGAATATCTTTAAGGATGTGATAAATGATTTTTGATCTCTCAGGGGCTGCAAGATAAGATATAGGAGCAGAATTAGGCCACTGGCCTACTGAGTCTGCTCCATGACTCAATTATGGCTGATATGTTTCGACCCCATTTACCTGCCTTCTCTCGTGAACATTTGATATGCCCTCACTAATCAATAACCTATTTCTTTGGAGCTTCACCAGTTTGACACCTCATCATTAGGTGCTGTTTCTGGGATGCCCTCTACACTACATCGAATCAGGATCCCCTAACCTGACAGTAATAGTATAATGTGGGATATGCCAGGTCAGAATGTTTGCAGATCGTGTTTGAATTCAATTCTGCAGCTGCTGATGGCAAACAGCGCTTATGGATGTTCAGTTGAGTCACTCGATCTGTACTCAGTATGTCCTATTTACAACAGTGATAACATCACATAACTTAATGTAAGATTGTATCAATGTGAAGGATTTCATCTTCACAAGGACTATTCAGTGGTCACTCTTACCGAAACTGCCATGGACAGATATCTGCAGCTGACAGAATTCCAGTTGTTTTGCAGATGTGGAATTAACAAAATGGTTCCTTCTTTAGTACAATTCAAGACAGAAATTTTACCGAAATATATTTTTCAAACAAATTGAATTACAGCTTCAGTTTTCTGTTAGGGGACACAATTCATGGAATACGGAGTAACGAAAAAGATTTGTTATATTTCTTTTTCATTTTTGTTCATAAAGGTATATATGTAGTCACTGAAGCCGTTCGGTTTTGTACAGTAGTATATGAAGAAACAAATAAAACACTGGAGTTTCTCTCTAGCCAACAAACAAACCAAAGGCAATTCTTACTTGTGCAAGGTTATATTTACAAATATTTGGAGGGTCTGAAAAGACCCCCATTTAACTTCGGACAGTGGTCTTTCCCAACCGCACCTTGGTGGGAGCTGCTCTGAGCTTTAGTGCATCCCTCAGCACGTAATCCTGGACCTTGGAATGTGCCAGTCTGCAACACTCATTCAAAGTCAACTCCTTATCCGGAAGACCAAAAAGAGCGTCTTTTTACTGAGCTGATGATCCTCCAGGCATAGTACATGTTTCCTGGGGAAAAGTCCTGTGTCAGGAAGCTGCTCAGAATGTACCTTGGCAAAATATACAGCATCTTTCTCCAGATTTTCTTTGCAATGGCACATTCCAAGCAAGAGGTGTGTGACAGTCTCCATCCACCAGCCTGCCCCCTGCTTCGAGGGCAGCTTGCAGTGGCGCAGAGTGTCTGGGTATACAAGGATCTCACAGGAAGTGCTCTTCTCACCACCAGCCAAGCGGCGGCTTGGTACTGGTTGGAAAGTTGTGGTGATGAGGCATTCATTTTGTTGTATAAACAGGACCAGGTGCAGTAGACAAATCTAAGCTGCAGTTTCTGCAATGCAGCCACACCCCATAAGTACCTATTCATCAGTAAAGTATATTTTACAACAGGGATCAGAATATTTCAAATTTCAACATGGAAAACAAAACTTTTCAAAGTTTTAATTCAAGAATACTCTCAGACACACTAACTGTGATGCCCTGCAAGAAATCTTAAATCCTTGCATTTGTGTATCACCTATTTCTTCACTCTCATCCTAAATGAGCTTCATGTGCAATACACTATTTTAAGGCACACTCATTTTTGTTATGTGGAAAAATAATATACGTTGGTCTACAGTCTTTAAGTAAAATCTGTTTTGCATTCTTAACTTCCCAGTCTTGTATATCTTTTGCAATCCCCCTTTCATTCTGACATACCTTCTCAAACATCATTTTAATTACTCTCCATCTTTCATTCTTTTGTTTCTTTTATCATTTTCTCTCTTCTAACCTATTATTCCCCTTCCTTGTTCTGAATGCTGTGCTTAAACATTCCTACCTCGCACAGTATCTGCAACGCATTGTATAATGAATTACTGATCTGTGTCCACTTGAAATCCAATGCCTGGCTTTTCTGTTAAAGAGGCCCACAGCACAAATGGGCTATGCATTTAATAGCAGTGCCAACTGCCATTGACTGGGACTGGTGATTGGTTTAAGAGCTGAAAGCATATGACATCCCAACCCTTTCACTGAGTATGACAACATGTTCAGGCAACAATTATCCCAAAACATATGCAAAAACTACTTCCATTTATCTTAGCCAAGGCCCACTTCAGAGCCTGTTGTTTTATGATATCCAAATGTATAGTGGATGACAAAAAAAGTCAATCATCCCAACAACAAAGAATTAGTTTAGAGTATTTACTTTGCCACCATCTGGAAACAATTCATGCAATCCTCCTGACATCAGGAAATGGCAGACTATATTAAAGATAAAATAATAATTAATGCAGCAAACTTTTCTTCAAAAAGCCTTTAAATCAACAGTATCGTGTAGGAAAGGGAGGGCAATTGTTAAAAACTGTATTCCTAGAAAATCTATTTATCCTATTCATTATAGAAGATATGGTTAAGTTCAGCACACTAGTTTCTGCAATTTGCAAGCAGCAGTTAGTTCATCTATCATAATTAATTTAATATCTAGCCAGATCAGGATAGAAGATAAATGGTCTATTTTATTGTGGGACTGACAATATTTGCTACTCTAAATCTTTCAGATCCAAATAGAGTCTTCAGGAAAACCAGCGAAACACATTCAACTGCTGAATGAGCTCGCATGAAAGCAGTTAGATTAGATTACTTACAGCGTGGAAACAGGCCCTTTGGCCCAACAAGTCCACACCGCCCCGCCGAAGCGCAACCCACCCATACCCCTACATCTACCCCTTACCTACACTACGGGCAATTTAGCATGGCCAATTCATCTGACCTGCACATCTTTGGACTGTGGGAGGAAACCGGAGCACCCGGAGGAAACCCACGGAGACATGGGGAGAATGTGCAAACTCCACACAGTCAGTTGCCTGAGGCGGGAATTGAACCCGGGTCTCTGGCGCTGTGAGGCAGCAGTTCTAACCACTGTGCCACCGTGCCGCCCACTAGCTCTTTCTCTTCAATAGAATTTATTTCGCAAAACGGTTCTCCAAATAAGCAAAAGCACTAATTGAAGAACATTCATCAAAAGTAATTTTCAGTAACACAGAAGACCTGTAATCAGCAGTGTGCCAGAAGGGTCAATGTTGGGTCCACTGCTATTTGTCATTTATATGGATGAGAACATAGGAGGCCTGATTAAAAATTTGCAGTTGCCACCAAAATTGATGGTATAGTGGACAGTGGAGAAGGTTATCTAAGAGTTCAAAGAGACCTTGATCAATTGGGCCAGTGGACCCAAGATTGGCAGATGAAGTTAACTTCAATAAATGCCAAATTTTGCATTTTGGTAAAACAAACCAGGGCAGGATTCACACAGTTAATGGTAGCGCCATGAGGAGTGTTATCATGCCTCGCTGTGTAGGTACATAGCTTCTTGAAAGTGGCACCACAGGGAGACAGGGTGGTGAAAGTGGTATTTTGTATGCTTGCCTTAAGGTGAGAGGGAAAAGATTGAAAAGGGACTTGAGGGGCAACATTTTCATGAAGAGGCTGGTGTGTACATGGAATGAGCTGCCAAAGGAAGTGGGAGAGGAGAGTACAATTAACAATTTTAAAGGCATTTAGTCAGCTACGTGGATAGAAACGGTTTTAGGGGATATGGGCCTAATGCAGGCAAACGAGTCTAGTTCTGTTTAGGAAATCTGGTCAGCATGGACGATTTGAGCCAAAGGGTCTGTTTCCATGCTATGACTCTATGGCTCCAAATTACCAATCTTGAAAACAATTAATTGACTAAGTCCAGACGGTGTAGACAGTTTTCTGCACAATTACATACAATAAAAAATTCAAATCATTGTTCAACTGCTCTTAAATTATGCAATTTAAATATCTATTTACTGGGTGGGACCGAAATAGGGTTAGACGATTTAACAGTGTCCAAGGCTGGAAAATGATGGCTCATACACTGGAAGTAAAATGAAGACTGGCCTTGCTGCAAATAAGTTCTTTGCCATAAATCGATGACTTCTATAAAAAGTTTGGACTGTCAATAAATTATTCGTATAGCAATTGAAAATCCAATCATTTTAAGCAACAACTCATGGGATAGAGAAATATCAAATTGTTTCAAAATATTTTAATAAACTGTGCACAATCAGGTGGGTAATACACAAGCCTTTCAAAATAAATCAATCAATTGTGCCTTTCAGCAACTCGCATATTCCTCACCTGCTTCAAATTCACATTATTAAAAATAAATGAACTGTCAGCACATGACTAATCCCAAGAGCTTTAAACGAGAGCTCAAATGCCAAGCACACATTACTACTGGGATCAGACAATGGGTCCATTTTCAATGCTCTGTAATACATGTACTGGTTTATTTTTCTTTGTAGGCTTGACAGGACATTGCCACACAACATTCAAAGAAAAATGTTCTTCCACTTTGCAGCAACTGTAGGAATTGCTATTTTAAGTCATGTGAAATATACAGCCAGACTAGATGCACCAGGATTATAGCCCAAGGGTTAGTGCCACAGCCTTGCACAATGTTCACCTTCCACTATCCCCCACCATCACAAACAAAACATCTTCTGCACAGTCCTGGGAGTAGAACTGGTTCAGCAAGTTTAAATGGTAACTAAAAAACTCAAATGGCATTAGCAAGAGTTGGCAGTCAGAGATCTGCTTTTTTTGATTATTGGGTTTTGGAGTTCCACAAAAAAGAAATAATATTTTAAGATGGTACCACGTTTTCTTTGGCCTTCATGTCTTTCAGGATCACCTGTGGGGCTAAACTGGTTTTCCTGAATGCAGCCAATGTTTCTTGCCTCAGGGCAAATAAAGGCTAAAGGGTGGATCTCAAACATCATATTAGCTGAAGGTCAAATTCAGACAAACCTCTGCATGCTTTTTTTTAGCCTTAATCAATAAGGTGGGCGGATCATTTCCAGCTTGCACCCTACCTGTCACATTGCAGACTCAGAAGTCCACTTAATGTCCATAAAAGTTGTGTTGAGATAAAGCTTTGGGTGCATTTCTAGAAGCAGTCGATTGAGACAAGAATTGTTAAGCCCTTATTCATTTAAGGCACAGAAGAAAGTTTTTCAAGTCCACTGTAAGGTTGTCTCACCACAAAATAGTTCAGTCAGTCCCATTCCCCTCCACCCATGCAGTTATATCTCCTTTTGGATTGCTTCTGTCTCCTATGTTTACAAAGGACAGTGTTCCAGGTCATTGTCAGTCATATGACAAAGTTCTTCCTCCTGCATTTTTTGACCCATACTACAAGTCTGTGGCCCCATCAGCTCATGGGAACTCTTCTTTTCGTCTACCTTACCCAGGACCATCATAGTCTGGCAATATCTATCAAATCTCTTATTAATCTCCTGTGCTGAAAGAAGAACTTCACCATCACCTTTCAACTAAAATCTCCTAACCTTTTCTGGCAATCTGTTTTGCACTTTCCCAAGGGCCCTCATATCCTTCTTAAGGTGGCGACTCAAAATGGATATGATACAGTTGTTAGAGTCACACAGCATGGAAACATAGCCTTCAGTCCAACCAGGCTATGCCAATCATAATCCAAAACTAAAGTAGTTTCAGCTGCTTGCACTTGGCCGACATCCTCCAAACATTTCTTATTCATGAGGAAAGAGATCAATCTGAGACTGGTACAGTTGAGAAATTAAGCGAGCCAAACAGTCAGGGCAGGCAGGGACCAAGCAGAGAACAAGGTAGGACTGATAAATTAAACTGCATTTATTTCAATGCAAGGGACCTAACAGGGAAGGCAGATGAATTCCGGGCATGGTTAGGAACATGGGACTGGGATAGCATAGCAATTATGGAAACATGGCTCAGGGATGGGCAGGACTGGCAGCTTAATGTTCCAGGATACAAATGCTACAGGAAGTACAGAAAGGGAGGCAAGAGAGGAGGGGAGTGGCATTTTTGATAAGGGACAGCATTTCAGCCATACTGAGGGAGGATATTCCTGGAAATACATCCAGGGAAGTTATTTGGGTGGGACTGGGATTGTATTCTAGGCCCCCCAATAGTCAGCAGGAAATTCAGAAACAAATTTATTAGGTGATCTCAGTTATCTGTAAGAATGATAGGGTGGTTATAGTACAGGATTTTAACTTTCCAAACAGAGACTGGGACTGCTATAGTGTTAAGGGTTTAGATGGAGAGGAATTTGTTAAGCATGTACAAGAAAATTTCCTGATTCAGTATGGTGGATGTACCTACTAGAGAAGGTGCAAAACTTGACCTCCTCTTGGGAAATAAGGCAGGGCAGTTGACTGAGGTGTCAATGGGGGAACACTTTGGGGCCAGTGACCATAATTCTATTTGTTTTAAAATAGTCATGGAAAAGGATAGACCAGATCTAAACAGTGAAGTTCTAAATTACAGGAAGCTGACTGGGGGCAGATGTTTGCAGGGAAAGGGACAGCTAGAAAATGGGAAGCCTTCAAAAATGAGATAACGAGAATACAGAGAAAGTATATTCATGCTAGGGTGAAAGGGAAGGCTGGGAGGTATAAGGAATGCTGGATAACTAAAAAAAATTGAGGTTTTGGTTAAGGAAAAGAAGGAAGCATATGTCGACTATAGACAGGATAGATCAAGTGAATCCTTAGAAGAGTAGAAAGGCATAGGAGTATACTTAAGAGGGCAATCAGGAGGGCAAAAAGGGGACATGAGATAGCTTTGGCAAACAGAATTAAGGAGAATCCAAAGGTTTTTTTACAAATACATTAAGGACAAAAGGGTAACTGGGGAGAGAATAGGGCCCCCTAAAAGATCAGCAAGGCGGCGTTTGTGTGGAGTCACAGGAGATGGGGGAGATACTAAATGAGTATTTTGCATCAGTGTTTACTATGGAAAAGGATATGGAAGATATAGAATGTAGGGAAATAGATAACGACATCTTGAAAAATGTCCACATGACAAAGGAGGAAGTGCTGGATGTCTTGAAACACATAAAAGTAGATAAATCACTAGGACCTGATCAGGTGTTACCTCGAACTCTGTGGGAAGCTAGGAAAGTGATTGCTGGGCCTCTTGCTGAGATATTTGTATCATCGATAGTCACAGGTGAGGTGCTGGAAGACTGGAGGTTGGCAAAAGTGGTGCCACTTTTTAAGAAGGGCGGTAAAGACAAGCCAGGGAATTATAGACCAGTGAGCCTGACCTCAGTGGTGGGCAAGTTGTTGGAGGGAATCCTGAGGGACAGGATGTACATGTATTTGGAAAGGCAAGGATCGATTAGGGATAGTCAACATGGCTTTGTGCATGGGAAATCATATCTCAAACTCGATTGAGCTTTTTGAAGAAGTAACAAAGAGGATTGATGAGGGGCAGAGCAGTAGACGTAATCTATATGGACTCCAGCAAGGTGTTAGACAAGATTCCCCATGGGAGACTGCTTAGCAAGGTTAGATCTCATGGAATACAGGGAGAACTAGCGACTTGGATACAGAACTGGCTCGAAGATAGAAGACAGAGGGTTGTTTTTCAGACTGGAGGCCTGTGACCAGTGGAGTGCCACAAGGATCGATGCTGGTCCAATACCCTTTATAAAAATTATTTGGATGTGAGCAAAAGAGGTATAGTTATTAAGTTTGCAGTTGACACAAAATTGGAGGTGTAGTGGACAGCGAAGGTGGTTATCTCAGATTACAACAGGATCTTAATCAAATGGGCTGAAGAGTAGCAGATGGAGTTTAATTTAGATAGATGTGAGGTGCTGCATTTTGAGAAAGCAAATCTTAGGAGGAGTCATACACTTAATGGTAAGGTACTGGGAAGTGTTGCTGAATAGGGAGACCTTGGAATGCAGCTTCATAGCTCCCTGAAAGTGGAGTCACAAGTAGATAGGATAGTGAAGGCGGCGTTTGGTATGCTTTCCTTTATTGGTCAGAGTATTGAGTACAGGGGTTAGGAGGTCACATTGCAGCTGTACAGGACATTGGTTAGGCCACTGTTGGAATACTGCATGCAATTCTGATCTCCTTCCTATCGGAAGGATGTTGTGAAAATTGAAATGATTCAGAAAAGACTTACAAGGATGTTGCTAGGGTTGGAGAATTTGAGCTATAGGGAGAGGCTGAACAGGCTGGGGCTTTTTCCCTGGAGCATCAGAGGCTGAGGGGGACATGAGTGAAGTTTGTAAAATCATGAGGGGCATGGATAGGATAAATAGACAAAGTCTCTTCACTGGGGTCGGGGAGTCCAGAACTAAAGGGCATAGGTTTAGGGTGAGAGGGGAAAGATATAAAAGATTCCTAAGGGGCAACTTTTTCACACAGAGGGTGGTACGTGTATGGAATGAGCTGCCAGAGGACGTGGTGGAGGCTGGTACAATTGCAACATTTAAGAGGCATTTGGATGGGTATATGAATAGAAAGGGTTTGGAGGGATGTGGGCCGGGTGTTGGCAGGTGGGATTAGATTGGGTTGGGATATCTGGTTGGCATGGACGGGTTGGACCGAAGGGTCTGTTTCCATATTGTACATCTTTAATGACTCTATGTACTGATCGAAATGCCTTTCTGTACTGTAACTGTACCTGCATCCACCACTTACTCTGGAAGTTAAAGGTTCAGTGCAACATCCCTGCTTTGAAACTCGATGCATCGACTTATGGAGCCCCAGATCTCATGTGTTTTGCTCTCTATATCCTTCCATCTTCAAATATCAATGCAGATGCACCTCTAGAGTCTCTCTGTTCCTACACATAGTTTACATTCGAGCATATGCATTTGGAGCAAACATAGCCCATTAGGTACCTTGAACCTGCCCTGTCGTTCAATAAGCTCATGTCTTATCTGTTTCATGTTTGAAATTCTACGTTCCCATTTCATCCTGATAACCATTTATTTCTTTTGCTTAACAAAAATCTACATATGCCTTAAAAATAGTCAAAAACATGCCCCTACCTTCTGAGGCAGAGAATGCCAAAGTCACACAACCTTCAGAAAAATTTATTCTCCAATTTTGGTAGTGAAGGAGGCATTTCGTATACTTTCCTTTATTGGTTAGTGCATTGAATATAAGAGTTGGAAGGTCATGTTGTGGCTATATAGGACATTGGTTAGGTCACTTTTGGAATACTGCGTGCAATTCTGGTCTTCCTACTACAGGAACGAGATTGTGAAACCTGAAAGGTCTCAGAAAAGATTTACAAGGGAGTTGCCAGCATTGGAGGGATTGAACTACATGGACAGGCTGAATAGAGTCTTACAGCATGGAAATAGACCCTCAATCCAACTAGTCCATGCTGAACATAATCCCAAACTAAACTAGTCAGACCTACCTGCTCCTGGCTCATATCTCTCCAAATCTTTCTTATTCATTTACATATCCAAATCTATCCTTTAAACGCTGTCATCGTACCTTCATCCACCACTTTTTCAGGAAGTTCATTCCACATGGCAAATCACCCTCTGAGCAAAACCTTTGCCTCATGTCCTTTTTAAATCTCTCTCCTCTCACCTTAAAAATATACCTTCTAGTCTTGAAATCCCCCATCCTAGGGAAAAAATAACTGCCACTAGCTGTACCTACACCTCTCATTATTTCATAAGCTTCTATCAGATTGTCTCTCAATCTTCTACGCTCCAGTGAAAAAAGTTCCAGCCTTTCTTTATAACTGACAAACAAGAGAGAACCCAGACCCGATCCCTGTGGAACACCGCTGGATTTCTCTCAAGAGGGAGAGCGATGACCATCCCTTAATTTAATTTTTGAGATGAAGCTGCTCAATGTATCATACTTACCTCTCACACACACTGACAGCAATGCATGCGCAAATTGGCGTGGAGACTTTGGTGCTGACATTGGCACATGCAAAATAAAGTGTGCAAAACAACTGCCACTGGAATCGCGCTATTGCAAAAAGAGGTAAACATAATCAAAAATACCGTTCCCTAATTATTCAGCGATGTAATAGCCAAATTGCACTGCCAAAAGACACTTTATATGAGAACTATCTGTACAACATTAGCCATCCTCCAGTCTTCGGGTACATCACCTGTAGTTATAGATGATGCAAATAATTCTAGAGGGTCTCCTACTTCCCACAATATTCTGGAATACATTAGATCAGGTCTTAGAGATATATCCAACTATATGATCTGAGCCCTCCCAAACTACCTCTTTTGTAATGTGAACTGTTTTAAAAAAAAGTTTATTTCTTTGCATCCACTCGACTCCATTTCTTTCTTCACAGTAAAAACTGATGTGAAATATTCATTTAGTATCTCTCCCATCACCTGGGGTTGAATACAAAGACGACCTCCTTGATCTAAGAGGCCCTACCTCTCTTATAGTTATCCTCTTGCTCTTAATGTATTTGCAGTCTCTTCAGTTTATCCTTAATCGTATCCACCAATGCTATCTCATATCCCCTCTTTCCCTTCCTGATTTCTCCCTTAAGAATACCGCTACACTCTTTATATTAAGAGAATCAATTAACCAAGTTGTCTATATCTAAAATGAGACTGTGTTATACTTGACGAGAACCTCAATACCTTCATTCATCCATTGTTCCTTAACCTTACCAGCCTTACCGTTCACTCTCACAGGAACAAAATGCCTCTGAACTCTCATCACACACTTGAACACCTCCCACTAACCAGACATCCTTTTACCTGCGAACAGTCTACTCCAATCAACTTCTGAAAGTTCGTGTCTCATACCATTAAAGTTTGTCTTACTCCAATTAAAACCTTTAACTTTTATGGAAGGCTTATTGTTTTCATACCCATTTTGAAACTAATAGAATTATGATCGCTAGGCCCAAAGTGTTCTCCCCCTTTTACTTCAGTCACCTGCCCTGCCTTATTGCCAAAAAAAATCTAATTTTGCTCCTTCTCCAGTAGGAGCATCCATATACAGATAAAGAAAATTTTCTTTAACACATTTGACAAATTCTTCACCATTGAAACCTTTAACAACATGGTAGCCCCAGTCAACGCTTGGAAATTTAAAACCTCGATTACTGTAACCTTATTATGCTTACGTATCTCTGAGATCTCCCTATATATTTGTTTCTCAATTTTCCTTTTACTATTGGAGGTCCGATAGTACAATCTCAAAGTGATCTTTCCTTTCTTATTTGTAATTTCTACCCATATATTTTCATTGGATGATCTTTCAGAAATATCTTCCCTAGAGAAGCAGTAATGTATTGCTCAATCAAAAACGCCACCTGCACCCCCCCCCCCCCCCCACCCCACCCTTTTCGTGCCTCCTTTTCTATCCTTCCTATAGCATCTCGGCTGGGGCTATTTTCCCTGGAGCAGAGGCTGAGGGGTCACCTTCTTAAGGTTTATACAATCATGAGGGGCATGGATAAGGTGAATAGCCAAGGTCTTTTCTCCTGGGCGGGGGTGTCCAAAACTAGACAGCATAGGTTTAAGGTGAGAGGAGAAAGATTGAAAAGGGACACAAGGGGAAACGTTTTCATGTAGACAGGCCAGTACAATTACAACATTTAAAAGGCATCTGGATGGATATACGAATAGGAAAGTCATTAGAGGGATATGGGGTAAATGCTGGCAAATGGGACTAGATTTATTGAGGATATCTGGCCGGCTTAGATGAGTTGGACCAAAGGGTTTGTTTCCATGCTGTACATCGCTAAGACTCTACCAATACCCTGTATAACTGATGCACAACCTCATTACTTTAACATTCAATTTCTCTTGTAACAAGCCACCTTATTTACTTGTACTACATGCATAAATTATTCTGCACCTTGGAAGTCTGAAGTTGCTGTTCATTAACATAACTCAGCTTTTTAAAAAATTCTTCCTGCCATATTATGCTTCATCTAACAGATTTTAGCTTGCCCACTTAACCTATATTTACCTTATGTTCTCTTCACACCATACTTTCCTAACTAGCTTTGTCACCTGCAAATTTGCCTGTTTCCACTCCCCTAATCCAAGTCATAGAGTCATAGAGATGTACAGCATGAAAACAGACCCTTTGGTCGAACCCGTCCACGCCGACCAGATATCCCAACCCAATCTAGTCCCACCTGCCAGCACCCGTCCCATATCCCTCCAAACCCTTCCTATTCATATACCCATCCAAATGCCTCTTAAATGTTGCAATTGTACCCAGCCTCCACCACTTCCTCTGGCAGCTCATTCCATGCACGTACCACCTTCTGCGTGAAAACGTTGCCCCTTGGGTCTCTTTTATATCTTTCCCCTCTCACCCTAAGCCCTCTAGTTCTGGCCTCCCCAACCCCAGGGAAAAGACTTTGCCTATTTACCCTATCCATGCCCCTCAATTTTCTAAGCCTCTATAAGGTCACCCCTCAGCCTCCAATGCTCCAGGGAATACTGCCCCAGCCTGTTCGGCCTCTCCCGTAGCTCAGATCCTCCAACCCTGGCAACATCCTTGTAAATCTTTTCTGAACCCTTTCAAGTTTCACAACATCTTTCCGATAGGAAGGAGACCAGAATTGCCAGCTTTAAGTATGCAGCTACCTGACCGTTACCTAGCCCCTGTTCATCTTCAATGTCAGGAGCCCTCAACACTCAGGACTCAATCCTTGCCATTTGGCAGTCATTTCTTCATCGTGGCTATCAAATCTTTACTTACTTCAGTGTGGACTGTTAATTAATTTACTATTTCTACAAATATTAGAATAAAATCCAGAGCAATTAGGTTTAACATTTTATCATCTTTGTAATAGCTAGTCTTGAATGGTGCTATATTTTTTGGTTGTTGCTGTCTGTTCCTTCCTGCCCACCTTGTGCTGCAACCTCTGTAGCTTAACCTCCAGCCCACTGACTCTAAACCAATGTTCCTACAGCTGCAGACATTCATTGCAAATGTGTTTTGATTTGATCACACTGATATCCAGAAGCACCCACATCCTGCAGTTACAACACATCACCTGTCCAGTAACCCCTGCATTAATGAATTAAGTTTAGTCAATTTATAATGAATAAATTGCCTAACCTTCAAGTCCCACGTCGCTATTTTGCTCTTTGGCTTCAAACCCATCCCTTCATTTACTACATTGATCCTTCAACACCTTTTTATGAAAGCTTTCTCCACATATCTAGTTATGCAGCTTGCAAGAACACCAGTCCCAGTACGGTACAGGCATGGGCTTTGACAACAATACAGACACCACTTTCCTAGTACTGGTGCCACTGCCCTATGAAGTGGAATCCACTGTGCCCACAAAGGGCTTTGAACTATATATTTATTTCTCTCACCTTATTTGTGCCTAATACCAATTTACACCTAATGCCAATTTACATGTAGCTCAGGTATTACTTGAGAAATTACCACCTTGGAGGTTCTGCTTCTAAACTTATTACCTAGCTTTTCATACTCTGCTAGCCGAGCTTTGTCCTGTTGCAGTAAATTCTTATCATCTTCTGTTGGCCATTGCTCCAAATTTACCATCGTTGACAATGTTTGCAATTCTGCTCTCTCCACGTTCTACTCCCTATGTAGCAAAAAAAGCAAAGTTGTGGTCACCATTCATCACAAGTTTCGATTCTCCATCGTTAAGCCTATTAATCTATTCGATACTGACCCTCGAATTCCACAAGGTTCTTTTATTTTTTAAAACAAGCCTTTTACTTTGTTGAACGCTTTCTTAAAATCCATATGGACAACATCCATCGCACTCTATTCATCAACCTTGTTATGACAGAGGCTATAGGAATGCTCCATTTCTCTAGTCCTATCATTGTACTGGTCACAACTTAAAATAAAAATTGGAAGCACTATCTTTTGGAGCGCCGCTCCTTCATCAGGTGGTTGGACACAACCACCTGATGAAGGAGCAGCCCTCCAAAAGCTAGTGCTTCCAATTAAACCTGTTGGACTATAACCTGGTGTTGTGAGATTTTTCACTTTGTACACCCCAGTCCAACACCAGCATCTCCAAATCATAAAATAAAAATACTTTCATCAGTTGACAATTGATCAATTAAAATATCTAAAACAGTTTTTAAATAATGAGATCTATCAACCAGATTCCTTACGAAAGATTATTGTTGGTCTATCGAAATAAAACTCTCAATGAAGATTCCAAAGGAAACATCACTTCTGTATTATCACAGCAGTTATCAGAATGTATGCAGCAGGAAAAGGAACATCAGCCCTTAACATTTAGGCATAACCATGAAGAGAAACAGAGACAAGGAGAATAGAATGGCACAGGAGTCAACACATTTTCACCTTTGAGTTGAGTGTTTGAAATGAGCCATGATTTCTACTTACATTTGTATAGCTTTGTTAATATAGCACACTCAAGATGAGCTGCTGATCTCATATTCCTGCCATTACTACTAAGATTGCCTATTTCCACTTTCATAACTTTCTCGTCTTCAACCTATAAAACCAATTATTTAATTGCTATGATTACAGCAAATTGCCTCGGGGATGTATTATGACAAAGGTATCTATATAAATACAAGCTGTTGTTGTTATTAATGTAGTCAAATTTCCCCACTGTTTCTCAGGAGCACTAGCAGGTAAAACGTGACCAAGGAGATAATGAGGCCTGCAGATACTGAAGAGTCAGAGTCAGACAGAGGGCTGGTGAGACAGAGGTGGTGGTGGTGGGGGGGGGGGAGGGGAAAGAGGTGAGGATGAGGGGGAGCAGCTCAAGGCATGGACAGTCAATTACATGGCTATGAGGAGCAAAGGAAAATCAATGATGTTTGAGGAAATGCAAAGTTCTCAAAGCTGCAGGGCTGGAAAATGTTACAGATTTAAGATTTTTTTTGGGGGGGGGGGAAAAGAAGAGGCGTAGTTGTACACACAAACGCCTTGGGCATTGAATCTTACTGTTATAAATTGAACATTTTAGCAGATTAGGATCCCAATGTTGGTCAGCAAGCCAGTCAGAATGTAAAATACTCCAGTGTATGGGTGCTTTCTAACATAACTTCAGCCCAAGGGAATAAGACTATAGAGAACTAAAAATTTTGTCACACTCATTTAAGAGGCCAGAGGAAAACTCAGTGAAATTCTGAGAGACAGTGCAGAACGAAATGCTCATTTGAAATTCTACAATGTAATGTTATTGTATTGCAGAAGAAATAAACTGGTGCTAAACTTGATAATGAAGTGTTCAGTAGTATAACGGCAACATTCTGCATTTAACTCATACCATACCTGACTACAGATATTTGCTGGAACAAATTAGCAAGAACATTACATCTAAACTAAACTGCATTTAACCTGAGAATACTGACATCAACACCGGGTGATAAAAACAAATTGTTCCTTTTCCCAACAGATGATTTCAAATTTGCTCAGTACAAAATAAGCAAAGGGATTCTTGCACTCAGGAAGTTACCATAGATGGAATTTTAGAAGCCAGGAATAATTTGACTATCTTCCAGACAAGAATGCAGCATTTTGAGTGGTAAATTAATCTCCCTCTACAACAATGAAGTTGATCTTATTAGAAGTTAACAGGTGCATCATATTCAACAGAATTTAAACGTAATGCAGATAGTGGCCCAACAAATTACAGAACTACATTCATTGAGGAAGCCAAAATAATAACCAAATTAATATTCCACCAGGTACAAAGGTTGTTGCTGCACAGTAATTAGAGATTCCTGCAATGGGAGATTCAACTGGAACACAGAAATGTACTGAATATCTACTGAAAATGTGGGAAAACTTCACAAAAACAGATAAGTCCAAACTCATATTAATGAATTTCAAACCATTAAATGCTAGGAGAGACTTTAGCTAAAGTGGCTTTTTTTTAAAAAGTCAGAATACTTCACAACTTCACATGAAGTAATTAGAAATTTAAGAAAGATTTGATTTATTTAAAATAAATTCCAATTTTCTCACAGGACCTATGACACAGCATCCTCTCCCTCCTAGTTTAATCAGTGTTACTATTGGCACAAATTTCTCAACTCTCTGTAGCTGTTTTGGATGAAAAGAGCAGGATCCACACTTGGAGACCAGGCTGAGTTAGCACGTGTTTGACTGCAGGAACCCATTCTGTTGTATACCTGTTTTGATAAACCAATGTCAATGACATGTGTTGCTTTATTGCCAAACCAGAATAATCACTAATGCCCCTTTAAAGGCAACACTAATAGAAGAAATAAAACATGATCAAAACAGACAGAAAGATGCTAAGAACTACATTAGATGCTAAGTCCCACAAAAATACAAAACGTGTTAGCACTCTGCATTTCCAGGTAGCAGAATGGTTTCCTCGGCTTTGTAACTTCTTGCGTGATTCACAGGCCACAATCAGTAAAGACATCAGGAGGGATAGGAGACACTTCTTATCAACACTAGAACACCCAACAGGGAGCGAAATCAGATTGAAAAGTCTCCGCTCACATTTTATCAAAATAATGACAGATCTGATTTTCGTAACAAGGATGGAGTGAGGTTAATTATTAAAGCAAAAAGAATTGTGATCAAATTGCAGAAAATATCAAATTGAAAAGATCAAAATGGTAGCAAGGAACAACTAGGGAAGCAAATGGAATAGACTGAAGATTATTATCCTAAGTCAAGGATCATCTTTTACTGATGAACCAGCTCCACAGTGTGCTAATAGATCACTGACAGGAGCGAACCGAGTTACTGATTCATTTTTCCCAACCCGATGCCAACACATGATCATTTGCAGGCTTTTGAAAGCTTTAAGGAATATACTCGTCTTTTACTGCAGGGGAAAACGACATCCCCCATCTCGAGATTGCATCTGAAGGTGGTTTTTCACCTCCAACAATGCTACATTACCTCAGTCAAGGTCAGGCATTCATGCACAGAAATCAGTCTACAACGCAAAACACTTTATTGATCAGCATTGAGTATAGGAGTTAGGAGGTCATGCTGCAGCTATACAGGATATTCAGTAGGCCATTTTTGGAATACTGTGTGCCATTCTGGTCTCCCTGCTATAGGAAGGATGTTCTGAAACTTAAAAGGGTTCAGAAAAGACTTACAAGGGTGTTGCCAGGGTTGGAGTTATATGGGGAGGCTGAATAGACTTGGGCTATTTTCACTGGAGCATTGAAGGCTGGTACATTTTATACTTACAGAAGTTTATAAAATCACGAGCAGCATGGATAGGGTGAATAACTAAAGGGTTTTTCCTGGGGTAGTGGAGTCCAAAACAAGTGAGCAGATGGTTTAAGCCAAGAGGGGACAGATTTAAAAGGGACCTAAAGGGCAACTTTTCCATACCGAGGGTGATCTGTGTATGGAACGAGTGCGAGAGGACGTGGTGGAGGCTAATACAATTGCAACATTTAAAAAGGCATCTGGATAGGTATAGGACCAGAAAGGGTTTAAGAGGGATATGGGCTAAATACTGACAAATGGGACTAGATTAATTCAGGATATCTGGTCAGCATGGACGAGTTAGATCAAAGGGTCTGTTTCCATGTCGTACAACTCAAGAAGGGCTCTTGTGACATTGTGGTATTGTCCCTACCTCTGGCTCAGAAGGTCTGGGTTCCAGTTGCCCATGCCCCAGACATGTGTCATAACATTTCTGAACAAGTTGAATAAAAAGATGTACAATGCACAATTTTCTCACTTAAATCAAGTGTATACCTAATTATTTTGGGCAAAAGATGTTGTTAAACTTGAGGGCTCAGTAAACGTTTACCAGGATGTTGACAGGATTGAAGGGTTTGAGCAGTAGGGAGAGGTCGAATAGGCTGGGGTTATTTACTCTGGAGCATCAGAGGCATGGAGATGGTAAATAGCCATGGTCTTTCTGCTGGGTAGGGGAGTCCAAAATTAGACGGCATATGCTTAAGATGAGAGGGGAAGGATTTAAAAGGGACCAAAGGGGCAACATTTTTCACGCAGAGGCTGCTGACTGTGTAGAATGAGCTGTCAGAGGAAGTGGTGGAGGCTGGTACAATTACAACATTTAAAAGGCAACTGGATGGGTACATGAATAGGAAGGGTTTAGAGGGATATGGGCTAAATGCCAGTAAATGGGACTAGATGAATTTAGGATATTTGATTGACATGGAGTTGGACTGAAGTGTCTGTTTCTTTGCTGTTCATCTTGTTGACTTTATGTCAGTTGAGGAGGAACCGTACCATGAAGTTTGCAAACCACCATCCTCCTTCCATTATACATTTATAGAGTACCTTTGATGCAGGACAACATTCCTACTAAGAAAAGCAAAAGCAAAAGTTTAACATTTACCCATATGGAAATCTTTGGAGAGCTGATCAATAATTTGGTCAGAGAGGCAGATTTTCATAAGCATGATAAAATGAGGAGAGAAAATTGGAAACATTAAGGAAAGGAATTTCACAGCTACACATCTGAAAGCACTTATTAATCCAAACAGGAATCTAAGATAATTTGGGAACATTTGGACAAATTACCTTCTCCTGTCTCTTTCAGCAGGGCAAATTACTTCAGCTAAATGACTTTTCTTGCTTACTTATTTTTGCAAATTTCATATTGACTCATTAGACAGCAAGGGATCTAACTCAGAACTTTACTCAAACAAATAATCGCAAAAAGTGATACTTGGATTTAATTAGATTAGATTAGATTAGATTAGATTACTTACAGTGTGGAAACAGGCCCTTCGGCCCAACAAGTCCACACCGCCCCGCCGAAGCGCAACCCACCCATACCCCTACATCCACCCCTTACCTAACACTATGGGCAATTTAGCATGGCCAATTCACCTGACCTGCACATCTTTGGACTGTGGGAGGAAACCGGAGCACCCGGAGGAAACCCACGCAGACACGGGGAGAATGTGCAAACTCCACATAGTCAGTCGCCTGAGGTGGGAATTGAACCCAGGTCTCTGGCGCTGTGAGGCAGCAGTGCTAACCACTGTGCCACCGTGCCGCCCAAATTACTAGCCATTAAGGTAAAATTGCCCCAATGATTATGAAAAAAAACAAAGATTTATTTTTTGGGAGGCTCAATGCAATGAAGTAGGTGTCTCAGTGAAACTTATCAATGTTAAAATGGGGATCAGTTGCCCAAATGCACATGTTTGTAATCACAAAACATTTAAAAAGGAAATTATCACATTGAAACGTCTCAAAGCATTTCACACAAAGAATCTGATTTGTAGCAATAGGCAGTCGGGATAGTGGTCAAACATCACACATGAAAGAATAATTTCTCAAACTGCATCGAATGAGAAAACCCTTTACTTCAACAGTACACCACTCCTGCAATACTCTCTTGGAACATCAACCTGGATCAGTGCTTCCCAATCTTTGTTCAAAACATGATGCCATTTTCAGGCTGGAAAATTGCTCCAACCCCTCAATGAGAACGGAGGGAGCAGGGTTGGGTAGAATTTGAGAGGCAAGGGGTCTGTTCCAAGTGAAGGACAGCTAATTATAACTCAGTCAGAACTCCCAAGACAACCATCGCTGCCTCAGAATTCAAAACTCTGTTAAGGATCCAGCCCTGACTTAGATTACGTGTTCAAGATCTCAAGTGCTCTTACTTCTCACAGTACCAAGAGGTCACATCATCATCAGCTTATGGACAAAATTGGCCCACCTGAAACTTCAGCAGTTCCTTTGCCCTCAAGCAAACTAATTTCTTGCAAGGAATATAGGTACAAGAGGAAAATGGAACTGTCCAAGCAACATATTAAACAGGTTGCATTTCTGACTGATGTTCCAGACAGGGTGTGCACCTTCCTGTTGGGGGATGGCGTAAAGAAAACAAATTAGATGCTGTCACATATTGTAAACTTTTAACATACATCAAAATAGTAATATTAAACATCTCAATCAGCAACCAGAACCAAAAAAGATAGTCAATTCCCTCTATAACCCTGAATCATCATCTGGTTCATAAGCTCAGTACTCCTTTGTAGACAAAGCATCAGTTGCCCAAGGGATCAAGATCAACAACTTGTTTATGAAGCACCTTTATCATAGTAAAACATCCCAAACACTCGAGTGTCAACTAGCAAGTCGTGGTTCACATAAGGAGACATTAAGGTAGGAAAACAAAAAGGTTGGCCAAAACAGCATGTCATGCACGCATTAAAAGGAGGAGCAGTTTACAGAGGGAATTTCAAAGCTTGGGGCCTAGGTGGTTGAAAATGCAGCTGTCAATAGTATAATCAAAATTAGGGAATGCACAAGGTGCCAGACATATATGAGAAATCTGACAGAATTGTAGTGCAGAAGGTGATTATGGAGTTAGGGAGAGGTAAGACCACAGAGGGATATGAAAACAACAGTGAAATGTATTTTGAACAGCAGCTACATTGAAACAAGAAGCTAGTGTAAGCGAGTTCGAGCAGGGGTGGTGGTGAATTAAATAGTATAGTTTAGAATACGGTTAGGACAGGAACAGACGCCAGTCAGTTGGCTCAAGCCAGTTACTCATGAGAACATGGCTAATCTGCAACCTAACTCCAAATACTCATTTTTTACCCACCCCAAATACCTTTGCTGAACAAAATTAGTCACAGATGATATGGCACTAACTGCTATAACT
Source organism: Chiloscyllium punctatum (assembly GCF_047496795.1). NCBI lineage: Eukaryota > Metazoa > Chordata > Chondrichthyes > Orectolobiformes > Hemiscylliidae > Chiloscyllium > Chiloscyllium punctatum. The sequence continues at coordinate 2,112,038 of NC_092778.1, read as the reverse complement.
TCTGGTCTGTTTCAAAATGGGTGAAATAATTTAACTTCAAGTTACAAAGAAATATTATTTTTTCCCTTTTTTACTTTTCTTACCATCAAGACTGGGAACCAATGTGATTTACACATGAAAGAAGTGAAACTATCACTGTATTCTAACAGATGAAAGGCTTAACAGACAATCAATTTTTCAATGTATAATTTCAGTTTCATCACACTGTAAATCTTTGCTATAAATTCTGTGTTACGATCGAGCCCTCCACTATCACCTGATGAAGGAGCGTCGCTCGGAAAGCTAGTGTGCTTCCAATTAAACCTGTTGGACTATAACCTGGTGTTGTGTGATTTTTAACTTGGGAACAAATGCATTAACATTAATCATCATACAGACCTCAACATTTCAATGTCAATTCAACTCATATATGTATTGTAATCTAGGGTGAAATCCACACTAATAACAGAATCAGACTTTGCTGGATTACGTACTTGCAAAGAAAAAGCATTACAAAGGGAGAGTGGCTCAAGTTGGGAAAACTTCAAAAAACAAAATTCAGAAATGTAGAAAATGCAAAGAATTTCCATCTGTAATATGGGACAATTTTCTAAATTGACTCCTGAAGGTTCCGGCTCTAATTTTTAGATTATTAGAGTCTTAGGTCCCAAATCAACATAAAACTTTTAATTTATTCCATCCCATTCCCTTAAGTATTGAGTAATCTGTCAAACAAACAGAGACGTAGCAGCAATAGGCTATTCAGCCCTTCAACCCTGCTCTATCACGCAATATGATCATGGCAAACCTTCCAACACAGTACCCTGCTCCTGCTCTCTCTCCATACCCTTTCATCATTTTAGCCCTAAGGCCTATATGTAACTCATTCATAAAAACATTAAAATATTCTGGCCTCAAACGTTTTCTGTGGCAAAGAATACTACAGGCTCACCATTCTCTGGGTAAAGAAACTCCTCATCTCAGTCCTAAATGACCTACTCCACATCCTTAGACCAATCTCTGTTCTGTTTTTTTTCAATTTAACTCTTGGAATTTAGACATCACTCTGATAAATCTACACTGAACTCATTATATAAGGCCAAAACATCTTTCTTAAGGTGGTGTCAATGTATTTTTCCTGAAAATCAGATTTGAGTTTTATGGAGAAGGAAGAAGTTCACCAACACTCTCCTCCCTAGAAATCAAGTCAGAGGTAACAATGTCATAAATTTAAGTTTCACGTGACAGCAGGGTTAAGATCAGCAAAAGAGCCACAAATGTACGCAAGGATAAACACTTATATAGACAATGACCAGGAAAATTCCAAAATGCCTGTCTTGTGAGTACAGCTATCAGATTCATACTCATCCTTCAACATACAGATGTAAAAGGACATCGAGGAGAGATTCAACATAGATTTACAATTTTATGACAGGTTTAGGAAAGGCACAGGAGGAAAAGCTGACTCTGTGAGGTGATGGTGGAAGCTCTAAGGAATACAGCTTTAAGGTCGGAGGCAAAAAACACAGCGTAAATGAGAGGTAGAACCCTTTGACCTAGGAAATGGCAATGACTCTGGACTCACTGCCTTTAGAAGAGACAATTACTCCAAAGGAAATTCAATGAACATTTAAAAGAATTAAAAGTCTACTTTTGATTTGATTTACTGTTGTCAATATATCAAGGTACAGTGAAAGGTGTTGTCTTCTACAGACAGATCGTAGCATAAAAAGTATCAGGTTGCAGAACAGAGTGCAGAATACAATGTTACAGCTACAGAGAACATAGAAACATAGAGATGTACAGCATGGAAACAGACCCTTCGGAAACAGACCCCGTCCATGCCAGCCAGATATCCCAACCCAATCTAGTCCCACCTGCCAGCACCCGGCCCATATCCCTCCAAACCCTTCCTATTCATATACCCATCCAAATGCCTCTTAAATGTTGCAATTGTACCAGCCTCCACCACTTCCTCTGGCAGCTCATTCCATACACGTACCACCCTCTGCGTGAAAAAGTTGACCCTTGGGTCTCTTTTATATCTTTCCCCTCTCACCCTAAACCTATGACCTCTAGTTCTGGACTCCCCGATCACAGGGAAAAGATTTTGTCTATTTATCCTATCCATACCCCATAATTTTGTAAACCTCTATAAGGTCACCCCTCAGCCTTCGACACTCCAGGGAAAACAGCCCCAGCCTGTTCAGTCTCTCCCTGTAGCTCAGATCCTCCAATCCTGGCAACATCCTTGTAAATCATTTCTGAATCCTTTCAAGTTTCACAACATCTTTCCGAGAGGAAGGAGACCAGAATTGTACGCAATATTCCAACAGTGGCCTGACCAATGTCCTGTACAGCCACAACATGACCTCCCAACTCCTGTACTCCATACTCTGACCAATAAAGGAACGTATACCAAACGCCTTCTTCACTATCCTATCTACCTGCGACTCCACTTTCAAGGAGCTATGAACCTGTACTCCAAGGTCTCTTTGTTCAGCAAGACTCCCTAGGACCTTACCATTAAGTGTATAAGTCCTGCTAAGATTTGCTTTCCCAAAATGCAGCACCTCACATTTATCGGAATTAAACTCCATCTGCCACTTCTCAGCCCATTGGTCCATCTGGTACAGATCCTGTTGTAATCTGAGGTAACCCTCTTCACTGTTCACTACACCTCCAATTTTGGTGTCATCTGCAAACTTACTAACTGTACCTCTTATGCTCGCATCTAAATCTTTTATGTAAATGGCAAAAAGTAGAGGGCCCAGCACCGATCCTTGTAGCAGTCCACTGGTCACAGGCCTCCAGTCTGAAAAACAACCCTCCACCACCACCTTTGAGCCAGTTCTTCTACCTTTGAGCCAGTTCTATATCCAAATGACTAGTTCTCCCTGTATTCCATGAGATCTAACCTTGCTAATCAGTCTCCCATGGGGTACCTTGTTGAACGCCTTACTGAAGTCCATATAGATCACATCTACTGCTCTGACCTCATCAATCTTTGTTACTTCTTCAAAAAACTCAATCAAGTTTGTGAGACATGACTTCCCACGCACAAAGCCATGTTGACTATCCCTAATCAGTCCTTGCCTTTCCAAATACATGTACATCCTGTCCCTCAGGATTCCCTCCAACAACTTGCCCACCACCGAGGTCAGGTTCACCGGTCTATAGTTCCCTGGCTTGACTTTACCGCCCTTCTTAAACAGTCGCATCACGTTTGCCAACCTCCAGTCTTCCGGCACCTTACGTGACTATCGATGATACAAATATTTCAGTAAGAGGCCCAGCAATCACTTCTCTAGCTTCCCACAGAGTTCTTGGATACGCCTGATCAGGTCCTGGGGATTTATCCACCTTTAACTGTTTCAAGACATCCAGCACTTCCTCCTCTGTATTCTGGACATTTTGCAAGATGTCACCATCTATTTCTCTACAGTCTATATCTTCCATATCCTTTTCCACAGTAAATACTGATGCAAAATATTCATTTAGCATCTCCCCCATTTTCTGTGCCTCCACACAAAGGCCACCTTGCTGATCTCTGAGGGGTCCTATTCTCTCCCTTGTTTCCCTTTTTACATACAGAGAGAAAAGATCAATAATAACAATTCAGAGGTCTGTTCAAAACTCTGATAACAGTGGGGAAGAAGCTGTTCTTGAATCTGTTCGGACGTGTAATCAAACTTTTGTCTTCTGCCCAATGGAAGATGGTGAAAGAAAGTATAACTGGAGTGGGGGGTGGGGGGGGGGGGGGGTTTGTGATTTCGTGAGGCAGCAGGAGATATGGATGGAAGGCTGGTTTATGTGATGGACTGAGGAATGGGATTGATTAAATAACTCTCCAGAAAGCCTACATTGACTTGATGGAGCAAATGACCCCCTTCTGGGTCATAGTGATGCAATGTTTCACTGTTGCTAAATGGGTATGCAGCAGAGTGCCCAAGAATTAACCCATCTCAGCCTCTCAAACAAGAAGTGGTTTTACATACTTTTCGGAAATGTAGAAATATTTGCTTTGAGTACACGTGACAACTTATGATCATTACATACATTTTGCATTTAACTGCCACACCTATAAAATTTACATTGTTCAGTCGTTAAGTGAGATCATGCACTGATGAGCAGATAGTAATCCAGTCCATTTATCTTCAGCAGAGTGAAATAAATTATTTAAAATGTGGTGTACAATGTCATGCTGATGGTAGAGCCAGCACTCCATAACACTAAACGCTGTCAAATGCCATAATTTCTAAACTAATAAAAGATTCTCAGGAAACCAAGATAAGAATGGTTTGTCATCTTTGAATTAGCTAAGCAACAGAAAAAAAACAAAATCTGAACAAATATTCTGGTGCAATTTATAACGCTTTTGTACAAGTGTACTGACAGTGCAATAGCATATTACAATTTAATCTATGTCATGAATTTTTTTCCTACAGATCTAACTAAAAGATAAGGGCAGTAACACAAAGCTGAAAGTCTGGCCAATCCCACTTTATGCTGTGCTTGCTGACTGGAAACATAAAAGAGGTGATGCAAATGAATTTACATGCTGGGCCTGGGAATTTAACAAAAGTCAATTGGTAATTCCAGTGACTCTTGCTGGCAAATGTGTATGAATGTCAAAATGAAGGCAACATCAGATCTAGCTGTATATGTTCATGCGGTTGAAGAGTCCAATACAAAAATACTCATTCTCTCCACTCAAATTGGGAAAACTGACGATGGTAGCCCATGCCATTTGTTAAATGTGAAGTTGTTACCCCAATAAAAGCAATACTTTCTGGACAGGAAGTACAGCAGACTTGCAAATAAGACACTAAGACCATAAGACATAGGTGTCGAAGTAAAGACATGCGAGTGGAAGTTGAGCCATTCGGCCCCTCAAGTCCAGTCTGCACACTGCAGCTAAGAATGGAGTCAAACCTTTGAAAGTTGCAGAACACACAGCAAATGTGAGAGAAAATAAAGAAATAAAGATTAAAAGAAATAGTTCTAACAATTGGTCCACTGGACCAGGTGAACAATGACATTGTCTCTGTCAGTTTGTCTGTAAAGCATTCTTGCGATCTTGACTTTTGATCTTTAGACTTTTGATTTCCCAGATGATAGTCTTCTGCCCATAATTTGTGTGTTGAACAATCTTTTTTCTGTTTACATCATGAATGTGCGTGTACATATTCTGAGTTTGAAAGGGTTACAGTTTATGTTGCCCGAGGACAAATTAGTAACTTTATCAAATGATAGCAAAAAGAAAGGATTAAATATATTTACAATAAATAATTATTTTCTGTTTATAACAAACTAGTGCAAATTGTTTTTGTCCAGTCTAGTAGTCAGGCACATTGGCCATCTTGTGGTCCAATTGACAATAGACACATTGTAACAGCAGTGAAACACCAGGATACATTATCAGCATACTCTTCCCAGTTAAGGTGTCACAGAGGGAAGACCATAGATGAAGATGCTTGGGCCCAGGACACTACCCTCAGGAATTCCCATTACAATGTCTTAGAACTGAGGTCATTATCCGCAACAACCCATAACCATCTCCCTTTGTCATAAGTATGTCTCCAACCAAATCAGAGTTTCCTCAAATCTCATTCATTTTAACATTTTTTTAAAAAGAGTTCTTTGCTACCACACTGTGTTAAATGCTGCCTTGACATCAAGAGCAATGACTCTTGCCTCACCTTTTGAGCTCAACCATTTGGCCATGTTTGGATCAAGGGTGTAAACAGGTCAGGAGCTGAGTGACTCAGACATAGTCCAAACCAACTACCAAGTAGCAAGTCATATCTGAGTAAATGCTACATGATAGTATTGTCAAAAACATCGTCCATCACGTTGCTGATGATCATGAGTAGACTGATAGAGTAAAAATGTCTGGATTGGAATTATCCTGCTCATGAGCAAGACATTCTTGGATACGTTTTGCACATTGTCAGGTAAATGTCAGTATTATGTTCTTTTGGCATCAATAACCAATTAAGGTCCTCATGTGAAAGAAGCACTTTTAACGACAGTAAAAATTTAAAGATGTAATTTCCAATAGTGGTATGGCACACTAGACTTCAAACAGTTAGAACAAACAGTCTTACCACAACTTCAACCCAAACTTTGGGTCAGATACGTGGATGGCACCTTTGTAATAATTAAAAACACAGAAATAGAAAACACACACCAGATCATCAACACCACACTCACAGGAATCCAATTCACTAGAGAGGAAGAAAAGGACAACCAACTCCCATTCCTAGACGTGATGGTACAGAGAACACCGAACAGAGAATTCACCACAAAGGTTTACAGGAAAGCCACACACACAGACCAAGTCCTAAACTATGAAAGCAACCACCCCAACACACACAAACGAAGTTGCATCAGGACACTATTCAAAAAGGGCCACAACACACTGCAGTACACCAGAACTACAAAAAGAGGAAGAGGAACACCTATACAAAGTATTCACCAAAAACGGATACCCTCGCAATTTCATCAACAGATGCCTAATGGAGAGACAACAGAACGAGGACATGCCGCAACCCAAAGGACTAGCCACACTACCATACATCAGGAGCATTTCTGAACTGACAGCCAGACTACTGCGACCACTAGGACTCATAACAGCACACAAACCAACAGCCACACTCAGACAACAACTCACCAGAGCAAAGGACCCGATACCTAACATGAGCAAAACCAATGTAGTGTACAAAATCCCATGCAAGGACTGCACAAAACACTACATCGGACAAACAGGAAGACAGCTAACGATCCGTATACACGAACACCAACTAGCCACGAAACGACACGACCAGCTATCCTTAGTAGCCACACACACAGACGACAAGCAACATGAATTCAACTGGGACAACACTACCATTATAGGGCAAGCCAAACAGAGAACAGCCAGGGAATTCCTAGAGTCTGTGGATGAGTGCCATGCCTCTATCAACAAACACATCGACCTGGACCCAATATACCGGCCACTACAGCGGACAGCTCGAACTGACAACCGGAAGCGGCAGAGACAGGCCACTATAAATACCGGAGAAAACAGCACAGAAGCGCTTCACAGGAGGCTCCCAAGCACTGAGGATGTCACCTAGACAGGGGACGAAACATTTGCAAGACAAATTCCCAGCTCGGCGAACAGAACCACAACAACGAGCACCCGAGCTACAAATCTTCTACCAAACTTTGAACTAGACTTCAAAGCTTGGAAAGCCTCAAGCCAGCGAACACCATGTGCTCTCTCTCCATGGTCACTTAGACACAAACGTAACCACAGAAGAGAGACAGGCAGTCAGATTTAACTACTTTCTCAACAGTCTGCTACCTGGATCTATTGATAGCACCTTGGCCAGCACTAGGAACTATCCTAAGGAAAAGGCCTTTGATCTGCCTTCCCCAGTTAGCATTAGGTAGCCAATGATTCAGGAGAATGAGGGTAAATGCTGCTCAAAATTGAAAAGCAGCTGCTTGATTCCAGTATTGCTGTTGTTCTCAAACAGTTTGACCAGGGATGAGACTAGTCCTAGAATTCAAAACTGCAGCAGTACTGTTAGGAAGTCATCAGGGCCCATAGTCTTTGTAGAAACCAGCACCTTCAGTCCCTCGTTATCTTGTGGAGAGAGTTGAAAGAAACAGAATACTGGTATCTGAGCTGCTGGAACTGAGAAGGAAGCAGAATCACATTCAATGCTTCCAGCTGAAGATGGCAGCAATACATCAGCCTTGGCTTATGCACTGATGTATTGGGTTCTTCTATCATTGAAATAATTAACCAGTGAAGGAAGCTCCACAAATATCTCAATTTTTATTACCATTCACAACTGTATGGAGCAAGACTGACATCTTTCAGCGGAGTCATCAGGTGTAAAATCTCTTAGTTCTGTCTATCATACGGTGCTGAGAAGTAGGGATAGGCAATTTTGTAATTCAATTCTGCGATACAATCACTGTTGTTACAATTTGCATATTCTTGTCTACTCTCTGACTACCTTTGTCACCCTTGCTAGTCAAGAATATATCTACTTTTGCTATAAAAATATTCATGGACCTCACGAGAGAAGATAATTCCAAACGCTCATGACCCTCAAAGAGATGATTTCTCCTTATCTCAGCCTTAAATGGAAGACCATTTAATGTTAAAGGTCCCACATCTCCATTTAAATAATCTTACAGAGACAAGTTTGCGTGTGGAATGAACTTCCAGAGCAAGTGGTACAGTTACAACACTTCACAGACACTTAGATAAGTACATGAGTAAGAAATGTTTGGAGGGATATGGGCCAATGCAGGCAGCTGGGACTAGTTTTGCTTGGGATTATGGTCGGCATGGACTGGTGAGACCGAATGGCCTGTTTCCGTGCTGTATGACTCTCCAATATGCTGCTGTTCTCTTCTTTCTGGCATAGTGGACAAGTTCAAAGTTGCCTAAATGACACGCCATCTGTCATTTTTCCCCAACTTGTATATATCCCTTTGCAGACTCCTTACGTCCTCGTCACAGCTTGCAATCCTGCCTTTATGTCATCAGCAAATGTAGCTGTTATATATTTGGACCCTTCACTTAAGTCAGAGATAAATTGTCAATAGCTGAGGGCCCTGCACCATTCCCTATGGCACTCCACTTGTCATACCTTGCCATAATGAAAATTATCCACACATTCCTACTATTTCCTTTTACTGAACCAATCTTTCAACAATGCTAACATGTTTTCCCCTATCATATGATTTCTTATTATGCAAGTAGTCTTTGATGTGGGACCTTCTTGAATACTTTCTGGAAATCTAAGTCTTGTACATCCACAGGTTCCCCTTTATCTACACTGCTTGTTATTTTCTTAAAGAATGTTAATAAGTTAGTCAAACATGATTTCCCTTTTACAAATATCATACTGATTCTTCCAGAATGAATTGGGAGTTTAAGTTGCTTGTTATAAACTTTTTAATAACTGTTTCCAACATTTTCACAAACTGGCCTACAAACTGGCTTTCTGTCTTCATCCTTTCTTCACGTTTGCTATTTTCAAACCTGCTGAGATGTCAAGTGGGTGCTTTGGTCTCATTGTAACCAAGACTCAACCAGGTACATTGCAGAAAGGCAGACCTTAAAAGGTTATTCAAGACACAGATGAAATACCAGTCAATCCATCTATGGAACAAATACGCAGTCAGATTAAGGTTGCTAGAGCCTGCTATTTAGTACATTTCATATCCCTTAAAGCATCCACCGTTAAAGTGTATAGCTGTGTTGCTACTAATTGTCACAATCTTCCTGACAAAATAATGACAGTCAACACAAGACCTTGCCTCAAGTTACCAAGCCAACACACAACTCACAGTTATAATTGAAACAAATTCCCTGAGGAAAACAGATTTAAATTGCAAAATTGGCACAGAAGCCCATGCTACAGTTAGCAGATCTGGTCTCATGGATTTGTTTCCTCCACAGGCATTTCATGCTAACTAAAATTTGCTGCAAACAAGTTCTTAGCAACAATACAATTTAAGATTTCAATAAAACATATCAAAATAGATCCAATATAATCTCATGTTTATGACACTGAAGACATTTGAATTTCAGCCTCAACTTTTCAGATTTTTAACAATACATAGGTCTGATTAAAAAGTTATCCTCGATACAACTGGGTTATTTCTCCCTCCAGTAGCATGACCGTATCATAACGAGAGATGATTCAATTGACAAGAGTCAACTGTTCAATACACACTTTAAGTGTACATATTCACAACGTTTACTGCCTTTTTCTGGACGCTGATCAAATATGGTGTAATTCGCGCAATTTTAATTAACAAAAAACAAATTTACACTTTCTCTTCAATTTTAATTTTTCAGTTTTGCAAGCTGCGAAGTAACAGTCGTAATGTAGGGTACTATAGAAGTGGCAATGTACTGCACTCCATCGCGAATAGGAATGAAATAGGCACTGTTCGAAAAATTGTGGTACTGGAAATTGCTGATTACAAAAAAATCACAAGGCAAATCAAGACGAGGGGGAAACCGGAGCTATAAAGGTGGCCAGGCAACCATATCCCAGATTACTAATTTGACAAACAGGAAGCATCTGATCTAGCAGAACTAGACAGAGCAGGAATCTGGTCCGGAGACAGGTTGGCTGCTAAAAAAGTTTACTGTCTGTTGTGGATCCCTTCTTCCATTCAGGATTTAGTCAGCGCTGTAATGGACGTCCTGTATGTTGATTCCAAAGTCCTGTCATTTCAATATCCGAGGATCGAAAGTACATATCCAACCATATCGCTCACAATGTGCACCGCAACACGTGAGTTATTGTACTTAAACGCACTTCCGCGGTCACTTCCTCAAGACTGTTTAGGGACGTTCCAAACTCGGAGTTGACCAAACTTTGCGCTCGCACAACGTCTGACTGGCTCTGGGTAACGTTTTAACGAGCAGACATATCACCTCAAAAGGAAGAGTGGAGTCACACCAGTGGCCAACCATCTACTTTACTTAAATATCTGATTTGCATTGCAAGTCGCCGACATTGTAATAACCACCCAACACTTGATCCGCCGTTACCTTACTGCTTTACATAAAACCACAGCACAATCTCCAGACAACTGTCACACAGAGAAAACACCAAAACTGACAACCCCGCAAGTTGTGCTGAGGCCATACTTTGGCCCCAGTCCGGAGGGGAACTTAGAGTTCTTCAGAGAGGATTGAAACTGATGCCCCGAAACTATCTTGGTGCAAGCGGCCTGAATATAACTGCAGCAGGAGCGCGTGGGGTGGGGGGGGTGTGAGGGGTGGGGGGTGTGAGGGGTGGGGGGGGGTGTGAGGGGTGGGGGGGGTGGTGTGAGGGGTGGGGGGGTGGTGTGAGGGGTGGGGGGGGGTGTGAGGGGTGGGGGTGGGGGTGTGGGGGTGTGTGGGTGGGGGTGGTGTGGAGGGGTGTGGGGGGGGGGGGGGTGTGAGGGGTGGGGGGGGTGGGGGGGTGGGGGGGGTGTGGGGGGTGGGGGGGTGTGAGGGTGGGGGGGGGGGTGTGAGGGTGGGGGGGGTGTGAGGGTGGGGGGGGGGTGTGAGGGTGGGGGGGGTGTGGGGGGTGGGGGGGGTGTGAGGGGTTGGTGGGGGGGTGGGGGGGTGTGAGGGGGTGGGGGGGGGGGGGTTGTTTAAAATCGGAAATCAATGGAACAAGCCAGTCCTCGAAAGTTGCAGCAGTGACTCCCACGAGTTCTCCGGATGAGTTACAGACTCGGTCCCCCGGACACCACACCCCCCCCCCCTCTGCCCCACACCCCCCCCCCCCTCTGCCCCTCACCCCCCCACCCCCTCTGCCCCTCACCCCCCCCCCCCTCTGCCCCTCACCCCCCCGGGGCCGCGGGGAGTTCCCAGTGTCGGCGCTTACCTTCCCACAGTCTGGTTGGCGAGCTGGCCTCATCCGATTGAACTGTTTCTTCATGGTTTCTCCCGGGCCGGCCCGACTTGGAAGTTCGCCTTTGAAGAGCAGAGTTTTCACAGCGAGAGTCTCCAGGCCCCGGGGCACATCCTGGGGCTGTCCGTGTGCGGACACTCGGGGCCTCCGCCCCGGCGGCTCTACACCCTCCCCTCCCTCCCTCCCTCCTCCCGGTAAACCCCTCCCTCACACACACACGGTCCGCGCGAGGATGCTCCAAACTCCCCGCTCACACCAAGGTAGCACCGCCAACCGACTGAGGGCCAGCCGGAAGTACCTCCTACCTCCCACTTCCGTTACTAGGGGAGGGGAGGGGAGGGGGCGGGAGGCTAAACAACAACAAAAGCAGCAGCAGCAGCAGGGTGCGGGGTGAGGGTGAGGGTGCGGGTGCGGGTGAGGGTGGGGGTGAGGGTGGGGGTGAGGGTGGGGGGAGGGTGGGGGTGAGGGTGAGGGTGAGGGTGGGGGTGAGGGTGAGGGTGAGGGTGAGGGTGCGGGTGAGGGTGAGGGTGCGGGTGAGGGTGAGGGTGGAGGGTGAGGGTTGAGGGTGGGGGTGAGGGGGTGAGGGTGAGGGTGCGGGTGAGGGTGAGGGTGCGGGTGAGGGTGAGGGTGAGGGTGAGGGTGAGGGTGAGGGTGCGGGTGAGGGTGAGGGT
>NC_092778.1:2034532-2094532 GCF_047496795.1 Chiloscyllium punctatum | reverse complement strand
AAAAAGGATAATTCATCATATTGCTTTCGTTAAGGTTTATTTTGCATATTTCAGTTGTCACATTTGCTTCATTGCAGTTAAAAGAAGTTTTATTTTTAATTGTTAGCTGTGAAGACCTTGACATATTCTGAGAAAATGAAAGGCACCGTGGAATGTGTCATGGAGTCATAGAGGTGTACAGCATGGAAACAGACCCTGTGGTCCAACTTGTCCATATTGACCAGATATCTTATATTAATCTAGTCCCATTTGCCAACATTTTGCTCAAATCCCTCCAAACTCTCCTATTCAGATGCCCGTACAGATGCCTTTAAGTGTTGTAATTGTACCAGCCCCTGTCACTTCCTCTGGCAGCTCATTTCTGACACGCACCAGCCTCTGCATGAAACATACCTTAGGTATTTTTAAAGCTTTCGCCTTACACCTATGCCTTCTCATTTTAGACTCCCCTACCCTGGGAAAAAGACTTTCGTTATTCATCCTATCCATGTTCCTCATGATTTTACAAATCTCTATAAGGTCACCCCTTGGCCTCCAACACTCCAGAGAAAATAGCCTCAGCTTATTCAGCCTCTCCCTATTGCTCAAAGCCTCCAACCCCAGCATCATCCATGTAAATCTTTTTGAACCCTTGCAAGTTTCTCAGCAACTTTCCTACAGCAGGAAGACCAGAACATGGAAAATTACAGCACAACACAGGCCATTTGGCCCTCGACGCTGCACCAACCTTTGGAACTAATCCGAAGCCCATCTAACACACACTGCTCCATCTTCATCCATACATCCATCCAACGACCATCCAAATGCCCTGAAAGTTGTTGCAGACAGTGCATTTCACCACTCCTGAGCAAAGAAACTACCCCCAACATCTGTCCCATATCTATCACCCCTCGTGCTAGCCATCACCGCCCAAAGAAAAAGGCTCCCACCGTCCACCCCACCCAACCCTCTGACCATCCTATACATCTCAACCAAGTCACCTCTCAACCCTCCTCCCCCCCAAGAAAATAGCCTCAAGCCTCAATTCCCTCACCCCAAACCCCCCCACACCAAAGCTTCCACATCCCACATGGATGATGATGAGATAGTGTAGGGGGATGAGCTGAGAATAGTTCACATGTTGGTGCAACATCGAGGGCCAAAGGGCCTATTCTGCCCTGTATAGTTCTAGTTCCATCCCTCCCACAATGCAGCGACCAGAACTGTACGCAACAATCCCAAGTGTGGCTGCACCAGAGCCCCATACAGCTGCAGCACAACCTCATGGTTGTGAAACTCAATCCCTCTACCAATAAAAGCCAACACACCATGTGCCTTCTTAACAATCCCATCAACCCAAATGCCAACCCCCAGGGGTCCATGTACATGGACACAGAGATCCCCCTCCTCATCCACACCACCAAGAATCCTACCATCAGCCCAATACCCTGAATTCCTGTTGCTCCTTCCAAAGTGAATCACCCCACATACCCTCAATTAAACCCCACCTGCCACCTAATCCACATCCACAACTCCACTGACGTCATCCGCAAATCCACCAACCCACCCCTCCATAAAAATGACAAACAACCATGGACCCAAAACAGATCCCCATTGTACACCACTAGCAGATGCGGCAGAGACAAAGGAATTGGGAATATGGGATGGCGTTTTTACAGGGGGCAGGGTGGGAGGAGGTGTAGTCTAGGTAGCTGTGGGAGTCGGTCGGTTTATAGTAAATGTCCGTGTTGAGTCGGTCGCCCGAGATAGAAATGGAAAGGTCTAGGAAGGGGAGGGAGGAGTCTGAGATGGTCCAGGTGAATTTGAGGTGGGGTTGGAAAGTGTTGGTAAAGTGGATGAACTGTTCAACCTCCTCGTGGGAGCACGAGGTAGCGCCGATACAGTCATTGATGTAGCAGAGGAAAAGGTGAGGGGTGATGCCAGTGTAGCTGCGGAAGATGGACTGTTCCACATATCCTACGAAGAGGCAGGCATAGCTGGGGCCCATGCAGGTGCCCATGGCTACTCCTTTGGTTTGGAGGAAGTGGGAGGATTGGAAAGAGAAGTTGTTCAGAGTGAGGACCAGTTCAGTCAGTCGAAGGAGGGTGTCAGTGGAAGGGTACGGTTGGTACGGCGGGAAAGGAAGAAGCGGAGGGTTTTGAGTCCTTTGTGATGGGGGATGGAGGTGTACAGGACCTCCTCCCACCCTGCACCCTGTAAAAACACCATCCCATATTCCCAATTCCTTTGTCTTCGCCGCATCTGCTCCAAGGAGGACCAGTTCCAATACCGTACAACCCAGATGGCCTCCTTCTTCAAAGACTGCAATTTCCCCCCAGATGTGATCGACGATGCTCTCCACTGCATCTCCTCTACTTCCCGCTCCTCCGCCCTTGAGACCCGCCCCTCCAATCGACACCAGGACAGAACCCCACTGGTCCTCACCTACCACCCCACCAACCTCCATATGCATCATATCATCCGTCGTCATTTCCGCCACCTCCAAAAGGACTCCACCACCAGGGATATATTTCCCTCCCCTCCCCTATCAGCATTCTGAAAAGACCACCCCTTCCATGACTCCCTCGTCAGGTCCACACCCCCCACCAACCCAACCTCCACTCCCGGCACCTTCCCCTGCAACCGCAAGAAATGCAAAACTTGCGCCCACACCTCCCCCCTTACTTCCCTCCAAGGCCCCAAGGTATCCTTCCATATCTGCCACAAATTCACCTGCACCTCCACACACATCATTTACTGCATCCGCTGCACCTGATGTGGCCTTCCCTACATTGGGGAGACAGGCCGCCTCCTTGCGGAACGTTTCAGAGAACACCTCTGGGACACCCGGACCAACCAACCCAACCACCCTGTAGCCCAACACTTCAACTCCCCCTCCCACTCCACCAAGGACATGCAGGTCCTTGGACTCCTCCATCGCCAGACCATGGCAACACGACGGTTGGAGGAAGAGCGCCTCATCTTCCGCCTAGGAACCCTCCAACCACAAGGGATGAACTCGGATTTCTCCAGTTTCCTCATTTCCCCTCCCCCCACCTTGTCTCAGTCCCAACCCTCAAACTCAGCGCCGCCTTCCTAACCTGCAATCTTCTTCCTGACCTCTCCGCCCCCACCCCAACTCTGGCCTATCACCCTCACCTTAACCTCCTTCCACCTATCGCATTTCCAACGCCCCTCCCCCAAGTCCCTCCTTCCTACCTTTTATCTTAGCCTACTGGACAAACTTTCCTCATTCCTGAAGAAGGGTTCATGCCCGAAACGTCGATTCTCCTGCTCCATGGATGCTGCCTGACCTGCTGCGCTTTTCTAGCAACACATTTTCAGCTCTGATCTCCAGCATCTGCAGTCCTCACTTTCTCCTCCACACTTTGTCAGGAAACCCTCCTGAACAAAGACTGACCTCTCCAGAATGCAGTATTCCAATTCTGGCCCAACCATTGGGCTGCAACATGACATCCCAACTCCCACAGCCAATGCACTGACCAACAAAGGCAAGTGTACCAAACACCCTCTCCACCACCCAAAGTAGAGTAGGGTAGAGTAGCTTTTTGCCATTTCTACCATATATACAAGTGGTACGTAAAAATGAGACAGCGTTCCTGAGGACTGAGGGTGCTACATGGACAGCACAAACTACACAATCATTCACGACATAAAGTGCATAAAAAGTGCAAAACACACAAGTTATAGTGTAACAGAAGAATGATGAATAATAGATTTATTTCTAGCAGCAATTCAAAGTTGTGCAAAGAATTTTAGATCCGATCATACTGTGTTAAGTAGACTGATGGCTTGGGGAAAGAAATTGTTGCACAGTCTGGTTGTGAGAGACCGAATGCTCTGGTATATTCTGCCAGATGGCAGGAGGGAGAAGAGTTTGATTGAGGGGTGTGTGGGGTCTTCCACAATGCTCTTTGCCTTTTGGATGCAGCGTGTGGTATAAATGTTGGCGGCATGGTGGGTGGGCGGCATGGTGGCACAGTGGTTAGCACTGCTGCCTCACAGCGCCAGAGATCCGGGTTCAATTCCCGCCTCAGGTGGCTGACTGTGAGGAGTTTGCACGTTCTCCCCGTGTCTGCGTGGGTTTCCTCCGGGTGCTCCGGTTTCCTCCCACAGTCCAAAGATGTGCAGGTCAGGTGGATTGGCCATGCTAAGTTGCCCGTAGTGTTAAGGGGTAGAGGTAGAGGTAGAGGTATGGGTGGGTTACGCTTCGGCGGGGCGGTGTGGACTTGTTGGGCCGAAGGGCCTGTTTCCACACTGTAAGTAATCTAATCTAATCTAAAAAAAATGTCTGTAATGGACATTTACATCCATTGTCGGGTCTTACAATCCGAGGCGGTGCAATTCCTGAACTAGGCAGGGACGCAGCAGCTCACAGCACTCTCAATGTACCTTCTGTAGAATGTGGTGAGGATGAGGGGGTAGAAGGTGGGCTTTCCTCAGCCTGTGCAGAAAATAGAGACACTGCTGGGCTTTCTTGGCTATGGAGCTGGTGTTGAGGGTCCAGGTGAGATTGTCCGCCAGGTGGACACCAAGATATTTGGTGCTCTTCACAATCTACACAGTGGAGCCATCAATATCTAGCAGAGAGTGATTGTTCTGTGCCCTCCTGAAGTCAGCAACCATTTATTTCATCTTGTCCACATTCAGAGACAGCTTGTTGGCTCTGCACCAGTCCATTAGCCAGTGCACCTCCTCTCTGTATGATGACTCATCATTCGTGCTGATGAGACCCATTACAGCCTTGTCATCAGTGAACTTGATGATGTGATTTGACCTGTGCATTGCTGCACAGTCGTGTGTCAGCTTGGTGAACAGCAGTGGACTGAGCACACAGCCCTGGGGGGGGGGGCCTCCATGTTCAGTGTGATCGTGTTGGAGATGCTGTTCCCATTCGGCTGACTGAGGTCTCCCAGTCAGGAAGTCCAGGATTTAGGCCCAGCAGACTCAGCTTTCTAATCAGGTGCTGAGGAATGATAATGGTAAATGCAGAACTGAAGTCTATGAACAGTAGTCTGATGAACATGTTTTCTTTCATCAGGTGGGTGAGGGTCCAATGGAGGCTGGTGGAAATGGCATTATCTGTTGAGCAGTTGGGTTGATACGTGAACTGCAGGGTGTCCAGTGGCGGAGTGGCAGCAAGGTCTTAATATGCCTCAACATGAATCTCTCCAAGCACTTCATGATGATGGGTGTAAGCGCAACAGGACGGTATTCATTGAATTATGAGCCTGCACCCCCAGGTCTTCCTGTGCAGCCACACTCCCCAAGACCCCACCACCGAACGTACAAGTCCCGCCATGATCCGCCCCACCAAAACACAACACCCCACATCCATCCAAACCCAAACTCCATCTGCCACTCCTTGGCCCATCCGCTCAAGGTCCCGCCGCACCCCGAGAAAACCCTCCCCACCGCCCACACACCATCAATCTTGATGTCATCTGCAAACACACCAACCACCCCTCCCATATTCCCATCCAAATAATCTATACAAATGTAGACTCAACATAGATTCCTGAAGCACATTGCTGGTCACAGGCATCCAGTCCAAAAAACAATCCGCCGCCACCACCCTCTGTCTCTTACCTTCAAGCCAATTTTATATCCAAGTGGCTAGCTCTCCCTGGATTCCCTGCAATCTGACCTTGCTAACTGGTCCACCAAGCAAAACCTTGTCAAATGCCTTGCTGATGTTCATTGACTTCTAATTTCAGAAGCTGCTGCCACACATGGACCTCAGAGATCCATGCAGAAGAAAAAAATAATTACAGGGAACATAGCGTATTGCATAGAGAGAGACAATTCAGACCACTGGTCAATACTTGCTCTCTGCAAATTTTATTTGTCCTAAAAAGAGGAAGAGAAATTACTAAGAGGTTGTGGTCCATGTTGGGACCAATGTTGTAGATAAAAAGGAGAATGAGGTCCTGCAAGCTCAGTATGGGGAGCTAGGACATCCATTAAAAATCTGAACTCCAAAGGTAATAATCTCAGGATTACTCTCAGTGCCACGTACTAGTGAGACAGGAAATAGGAGGATAGACCAGCTGAATGTTAGATGGAGGGATTGAATAAAGGTAGGGATTTAGATTCTTAAGGACTGGACTGATTCTGGGGAAGATGGGAAGGTTGTACCACAGCAGCACCAACACCAATATCCATGCAAGGAACATTCCCTAGTACTGTGGGGTAGGGTTTAAACTAGAGTGATAGGAAATTGGGAACCAGAGCTGCAAGACAAGAGTCAGGGAAACACAAATGCATCTGAAGAGTTTTGATGACCCTTCTACATCTATTAGCAACTGAAAGAACAGAGCACAATATTTATCCTGTGCAGATGAAGCAATAGACAATAGACAATAGACAATAGATGCAGGAGTAGGCCATTCTGCCCTTCGAGCCTGCACCGCCATTCAATATGATCATGGCTGATCATTCCTAATTAGTATCCTGTTCCAGCTTTATCTCCATACCCCTTGACTCCACTATCTTTAAGAGCTCTATCCAATTCTTTCTTAAAAGAATCCAGAGACTGGGCCTCCACTGCCCTCTGGGGCAGAGCATTCCACACAGCCACCACTCTCTGGGTGAAGTAGTTTCTCCTCATCTCTGTCCTAAATGGTCTACCCCGTATTTTTAAGTTGTGTCCTCTGGTTCGGCACTCCCCCATCAACGGAAATATGTTCCCTCCTGCCAGAGTGTCCAGTCCTTTCATAAGCCTATACGTTTCAATCAGATCCCCTCTCAGTCTTCTAAACTCAAGGGTATACAAGCCCAGTCGCTTCAGTCTTTCCGTGTAAGGCAATCCTGCCATTCCAGGAATTGACCTCGTGAACCTACGCTGCACTCCCTCAATAGCCAGAATGTCTTTCCTCAAATTTGGAGACCAGAACTGTACACAGTACTCCAGGTGTGGTCTCACCAGGGCCCTGTACAGCTGCAGAAGCACCTCTTTGCTTCTATACTCAATCCCTCTTGTTATGAAGGCCAGCATGCTATTAGCCTTCTTCACGACCTGCTGTACCTGCATGCTTGCCTTCATTGACTGGTGGACAAGAACACCCAGATCTCTCTGAACAGCCCCTTTACCTAATTTGATACCATTGAGGTAGTAATCTGCCTTCCTGTTCTTGCCACCAAAGTGGATAACCAGACATTTATCCACATTAAACTGCATCTGCCATGCATCTGCCCACTCACCTAACTTGTCCAGGTCACCCTGTAATCCCCTAACATCCTCATCACATTTCACCCTACCACCTAGCTTTGTGTCATCAGCAAATTTGCTAATGTTATTGCTGATACCATCTTCTATATCATTTACATATATTGTAAAAAGCTGCGGTCCCAGCACTTATCTATATATCAGATTATATATATATATAAGCATTTATCTATATATCAGATTTCCTCAGTTGAGTTTCCAATTTCAATAATTGTATTAAAATTTTTAGAGTTCACAAAATACAAAATAAAACACACTCAAACAAGAGCTATGTCAGTCATTATTCAGTGTTCTCCAACTATTCTATTTGAAAGGGTCCATAGCAGATCTTATATTTCCTCATGGTTAAGTTAATGCATGCACGTCAAAAGCTCAACAAAGGCCAATTTTCAGCCTTGATGATTTGCTGTACATCGTCAATAAACATACGAATTTTAGTTAAATTGATATACAAATTTGTGTATTAGTATTTAAAAAATAAATGTTATTGATTTTACACATGAAGTTACAAGAGACTATAAGTAAATATTCATAAAAATTGGAATTCCAGGGGACCTATCATTGATCAATCCTCTGTTCATGTTAAATGATGACATTTGCCTTTACTGCCACCTAATGTTACTAAATGGTATCACATAGAATTATGACTAAAATTTCAGAACACAAGTCGATCCTCGTCTACTAAAACAGTTGCAGCCACACTCTGGTCACTAAGGACAATGGCTAAATTCTTGACTATGGGGTCTGCAGTGTAAGTAGCATGAATACTGATTTGTAACCAGCCAAAAGAACCAGAAAACAGTCTGAAGAATAGCTTTCGAATTTAGTCACACATGATCAAAGTATGTGTGTAAGAACTCTTGTTCTTGGCACTTATTAATAACCTATGTATACAATCTCAGTCCATGGGGTTGGAGATGATGGTGATGGTTCAAAGGAAATTCACATTTTATAAAATTCTTGGTCAGCCTGTAGCTACTCCCAACAAGAGACAATATGTAACACTCCTCTGTTTTGTGCCATCCTCACATATCCACTACAGCCATTTTCTGACATTTGGCTTCCAACTATGCCTTGGTCAACCCCTCTTTTTACTGCCCTCTACTTTGCCCTTTTAAAGAGATTTTTGATTTTGTAGACGAGGATCTACTTGTGTTCTGAAATTTTAGCTTTTTGATTTTGATTACATGGCAGAGATATGAGCATTTTCTTTTATGGAATTCTGTTTTGCTCTTGCAGTTTCAAGAACTTCTTCATTTGTTTTAGGATTTATATCTGAATTTTTAAAAATGGCTTAGTGTCCACATTTCAAAGGTCTCAATTTTCTTCCACAAATCTTTTATTTATTGTCCAGGGTCTGGGCAGCCTGCCAGTAATGTCACTGGGCAAGCAATCCAGAGACACTGGCTAATACTCTGGGATAACTGTTCAAGTCCCACTAAGGGAGCTGAATTTAAATGCAATCCTTAACTCTGAATATAAAGCTTATATTATTCTCAGTTAAGTGACCATGAAACCGTTGTTATAAAAGCCGATCTATTTCACTCATGTCCTTCAGGAAAGGAAATCTCCCATCATTACGTGGTCTGGCCTGGTTTCAATATCACCGCAGCTGCATCTGTAGCGATTGGGACCAGGTTGACCTTCTAAAGTACAAGTTCTCGATCGGGGTTGTTAACCTGGGCCAATCAGGAAAGCCTTGGCTGACCAATATAATCAGGAGAAGCATGTGGTAGTGTGGCTGAGCAATCTAAGGCACTGGATTCAAGTTCTAGTCACAGTTGAGGCATGGGTTTGATTCCCGCTGCTGTCAATGACCATCTCTTTGCAACTCAATGTCTTTGGTTTGACTTTAGGGACTGACTCTGAGGTGGCTGGCCACCATACTGTGCATATGTAAATAAAGGGTGACTTGGTGACAGGGAAAAAACTATATAACCAGGAGATTAGAATCTCCTCAGTTGAAGATAGACTCTGAGCTGGCTGGGCACGAGTAATTAAAGGGACAGGAGTTGGCCTCTGTGCAGTTATTTCATACAGAAATATGGCTGAACTTTAAATATCATCTGAATTGATCTAGTAATCTACTTAGTAGCAAACCACGAGGAAACAGCTGAAAGGAATGAAAATAGACAGACCACTGCAAATCAAGCTGTGCACTAGAATCAGCAATTGAACACCCTGCCAGGTCTGCAAAGTACACCTTTCCGAACATTTCAGAAGCACTTGGGCCAAATTTGAGAGAGGAGACAGTGAGGGCTGGAGGTCAGAGGTGAGAGTGTGCTGCTGGAAAGGCACAGCAGGTCAAGCAGCGTCCGAAGAACAGGAAAATCAACGTTTTGGGCTGGAGCCCTTCATCAGGAATCTTTTGGCTCCTGCTCGAAACGTCGATTTTCCTGCTCCTCGGATGCTGCCTGACCTGCTGTGCTTTTCCAGCAACACACTCCAAATTTCAGAGAGCTGTCCCACAGACGAATCAAGCAACAGCCTGCCAAACCTCATTTCTATTACCTAGAAGGACAAAGACAATGAATGCATTGGAACACCACCAACTATAAGTTCCCCTCCAAGCTTTTCAACCCTTGCCATTCCTTCACTGTCAGTGGATCAAAATGGTAGAACACCTTTCCTAACTGCACAATGGGTGCATCTACCTTAAACAGACTGCTGTAGTCCATGAAGGGGTTCAGCAGCTTCTCAAGAACAATTAGGAATAGGCAATAAATGATAGTCTAGCCAGCAACTCCCACATCCTTTGAAAGAATTTAGAAAAGGTACCTCTAACATAAAGAAAAGCATTCCATGGCACTTTGTGATGAATCATAGAATGCTTGAACTGTCATTCCATGCCTGCTACCTCAGTTCTACACAGTTAATCTCAATCTCCTGCACTTTATTTGTATCCCCATCGATGCATCCTCTTTAGATAATTTGTCATTTGAACATCTTGATTAAATCTGCCTCTATTGCATGGTAAGGTAATGCATTCCAAATACTACCCACTCACTAAATTAAGAAGTTTTCCTCCGTGCTGTTGTTGCTTCTTTTGTCGATTACCTCAAATCAGTGTCCTCCACTTCTCAACTCTTTTGCTAATAAAGATGTTTTCTCCCCATCTAGTCTGATTTTAAATATGTCTATGAAACCCATCTCACCTTTCTCATTTATAAAGAAAACATCCAGTTTCATCAATTTATCCATGTAACTGAAGTTTCTCAAACCCGAAATCATTCTGGTAAATTTTCTCAACACTCTCTCCAATGCCTTTACATCTCTTCTATATATGATAAGAGATCCAGCATTAGAGGGAGTATATAAGGAGTCCCCAGTTTACAAACTTTCAACTTATGAACTTTTATGAACAAGATCCCATACATTGGTGTATTAATATTAACTTTCAAGATACCACAGAATGGAACACAACACTTTTGTTGATGTGAAACCAGTGTTTTATAAATGCTTACTCTAACTTTCTTGCTTTGCATTCTATGTCTTCATTTATAAAGCACAGGTTCCCAAATGACTTTTTAATTGTTTTCTGTGTGCACCCGGCTACATTCAACAAATTTTGCAAGTACACCCCCAGGCTCCTATGCTTCTTCTCTGCTACAGAATTGTATCTTTGGGTTTTTTTTTAATATTGCTTCTCCTCATTCATTCTAATGTGTCCCTTTATACTTCTCCGTGTTAAATTTCCTCTACCAAACATCACCATTGCACCTGCCTGTCCATACCCACTTAAGGTTTAGCATACAGTTTACAATATGTCCAAGTTTTTGTTATCTGCAAAGTTTGAAATTGTGACTTACACATCTTTGTCTCGTATAAGTCAAGAAAAGCAATGGCACTAATAGCAACCCTTGGGAAATCTTACTCTATATCTCTACTCTGTCCAAAAAAAAATGCACCACTAATCATTTTTTTCCAGTCACTCAACCAACGTTATCATGTCACTGTCCTTTCCAGCAATCGGCTCCAGCTTTGCTGATACGCCTGTTCAGTGCCACTTATTCAATACTCTTTGAAAATCCATGTACACCACATTACCCGCATCAACATTTTGTTGGATTAAACTGTAGATAATAAGCTTATCCTTACAATATACTATCTTTTGAATAATTATTGAAACACTTACAATTCTTCAGTCCTCTGGCAGGATTCTTGTATCTTAAGAGGATTGGAAGATTATGGCAAGTACACCTGCAATTTCAACTCTTTTTCTTAGGCTTTCAGATTCATCTCATTTCCACCCTGATGAATATAATCAGTCTATTCATATATCCTCCATATCCATTTTAAATCTTTCTTGTGTATTCATTTCCTGCTCTTTTGTCTGGACAGTGCCTACTTCCTTGATAAAGAGATGTGGTAATAACTCATTTATTTCCTCAACCATGCCCTTTGCCTCAATGCATAAATCTCCTTTTTTTTGGTCCCTATTTGGCTCTCCCCTCCTTTTATCAACCTTTTACTATTTGACTTTACAGGCAGACCCCAGCTTAAAAATGTTTGTAAGTCAATTTGTATCCAAGTCAGAACATAATGCAGGACAATATAAAGTAGCTGGTCATTAGTACAAGGAAACGTTAGCTTGTCAAATCTCCAAAGTTAATATTAATGCAGCCATGTATGGAAACTTACTCGTTCATCAGTTGAAGGTTTGTAAATTGGGGATCCTTTGCATATTACCTCCAATGCTGGATACTAGATTGTTTTCATATATTCTGTCTTTCCATCTGTATTTCTTATATACAGCCTGGATTTCACTTGTATTATAAACCTGACATATGTGAGAGGGAGTTGGTTAACTGGTTATTCAATTGCTTAGACAGCGAGAGTATGGATCAGATTAACCCCAGTGGCATGGAATTCACTCTCCTTTCCAGTTGAGGTACACTCAATCGACATGACCTGTGTGATGGCTACTCTCTCATACATTAAAAAACATTTTAGAACTGACAATTAGACTGCTCAGACTGCTAGGGATCTTGACAGCACACAAACCGACAGCTACATTCAGACAGCAGCTCACCAGAATAAAGGACCCGATATGCACCGTGTGCAGGACAAATGTAATTTCCAAAATCCCATGCAGTGACTGCACAAAGCACTATATAGGACAAACAGGCAGACAACCAGCGACCTGCATCCATGAACACAGCTAGCAACTAAGCAACAGGACCAACCCTCCCTGGTATCCCTCCCTGGTATCCATACACATGGACAACAAGAACCTTCAGTTTGGCTGGGGCAACACAACGATACTAGGATAGGCTAAACAAAGAACAGCAAGGGAATTCCTGGAAGCATGGTACTCATCCTCAGACTCCATCAACAAACACAATGACCTGGACTCAATATACAAACCGCTGCAATGGAGAAACCAGAACTAGCACTAACTGGAAACAGTTCAAACAGAACCAGATAGATTCAAAGCAGAACAGTACAGCAGTGTTTCACAGGAGGCAATATAGCACTGATGATGTCACCTAGAAAGGGACGAAACATCTACCAACAAAACTACCAGCTTGCTGAACAGACCAACAACAAATCCAACCAGCTCCAGAACTACAGATCTTCACAAAAACTTTAAACTAGTAGTATTCCAGTTGTATTAGGATAAGTACATTCTGCATTACGAATACTTAATAATTTTTACATTTCTCTGCAACTTCCCCGCAAATTTGTTCTATTTTATCTTTCCCACTATTTTGAGTCATATAAAATGCACTTACCAGTATGTTGTATTTCTGTTGTTTCTTAGTTCTAATCAAGTAATTGTCTTTAAACTCTCAAGGGCTTTCTCTTTCTCCAGCAATGCAATTGTATCCTCAGTCAATATAGGATCACCTGGTCCTTTCTTTTCTATCTTAACACATTGCAACCAGGACTTATTAACCAACCTTTTTTGAACCCAAGTCTTCATTATCATCACAACATTATTGTCCCATATCCCAGTGTGTCTGCAGCTCATCAACCTTACTACATTTCATGTATCCAAACACAAACACTGGAAATCCACTTCACACCTTATTGCATTATCCCTGACTCTGACCCCTCCTCAATTGTTTTGTACTCTAGCATTATCTGTCTCTCCCAATTCTTTGTGCACCTTGTTTACCTCTCTAATATTGTCCTTCTAGATCCCATTCCCCCACCAGTTTATATCCACCTCAATAACACTAAGAAATTGCCCCGTAAGGACAATGATCCTTGCTCAATTCAAGTGCAATCTATGCAGCCTGTACAAATCCCATCACCCATGAACCTATCCCAGTGTCCCAAGAACTAAAAGCCTTCAGCCCTGCATCATGTCTCAGTCACTCATACACCTATTCTATTTCCCTATTTCTATACCCACTAGTATTTGGAACTAGGAATATTCCAGAGCTTACTACCTCTATGACTGTTTATTTCCTAGTTCCTTAAATTCTGCCTGCAGAATTTTATCCCTCTTTCTTTCTCTGTCATTAGTGTTAATTGCATGTTAACTGTATATCCATAATCTTGATAACATAATGATGTGTCTAGAGCAGCTATAAACAGAGACTCTTGGGACACTTTTGTAGGTAAGAGCGAGATATTTGCAGCACAGCATTCTGTAAAAAACCTATTAACAAGGAAAAGGACTGGCTCTAGAATCACATTTTACCATCAGGTTTGGCATAGAATTAAAATGGCAACAGAGGATGGTTGCCTAAAGGTGAAGATTGGAACCTTACAAACATTTTTGACACAGAAGATTACAACCTGAGTGACTGTTATAAAAATGCCTGAAGGCAAGTGTAAATTGTCAGGGTATAATTTCACACCTGGGTTCTCTGAATCCACAGCTCACGACCAGTGGAAATATCAGTGGATACGTGCACGCAGGTAATGTCCTTACTAAAGAAAAAAACAGATATGGCCCTGGCCCTTAAACTTTCTAACAAAAGTTAGTTAAAAAGCAAAGCATTTTGGTAACTGCTATACATTTCAGACATTGAATCAAAATATCCTTGTGATTACATTGCCCAAGGTAAAATGAAGCGATGCATGGCACAAAACTGAGAACTTAGAAGATAGTAATATTGATTGACTGGGGAAATTGTATTGCCTGCAAGAAGCTTCAATCCGATGATAAGTGTAGTCATTGTGGATTCATTTAATTGTATGATGTTGGCTAGTGGTTGCACCTCAAACGTATGGCCGATCTTCAGCTCCCAATCCACTTTCCTGCCCAAACTCCATATTGTTTACATTTTAGAGAGACCAACAAAACCTTAAAAACATTCATTTACAGGCATGTCCACAACCCTCCCAGGTAGAAACTTACTTAGATTTATAAAGCTGAGCAAACACATTTCTCATCTGTCCCAAGTGATCAACCCTTTATCCTAAGATTTACGCTCATGAGTTCTACATTCCAATCAGGAGAAAGAATCTCAAAGTACAGAGCTGACCAAACTGGGGTACACGGACTTGAGGCAATGGTTGCTATGAAGGTCCAATGGGAGTATTAACAATTGTGAGGTTCCTAAGTTCTCATTATTAAAATGATGAACATGGCTTAAATGATAAATTGTAGGCCAGACTCCAACTACAAAGAAAGCAAGTGAAAAGATGTTTTTTTATTCCTGAAGTTAGTGACAACTTTTAAGTCACTGATAATAAAAGGTTTGGCAAGATCCATCAGTGTCTACAACCACTTCAGAATCTTGTATATTTTAATGAGCGTAAGCCATAGGAGTGGAAGTAATGCCATTCGGCCCATTAAGTCCACTCCACTCCGATGAGATCACTACATAACCTACAAGAATGTAGAGGAGACCCAGAAGATTGTGAATGTGGGGAAAATTATATTGATTGAAGTCAAGGAGAAGATTAAAAGACTTGCATTTTTGAAGTGTACTGACGTAGACAAATGTCTTATGCCACCGAATGCATAAAAAGCTACAATTTTCAATGACATTCTAAACTTGCATCCACTCAAATCACTGATCCACTATTTACTTTATTAAACATCGCCCCATTAAAACCCGGAAGTATTGCCCACTTTGAACAAACGCTACACCAATCAGCGCGGCCGACACCAGACCGACCAATGAGGTAGACCCATCATTTGCCGCGAGAGCCAATCGGGAAGTGTGTTGTTGCAAAGTCGCTGTAGCCTCTTTACGTAGGCAGGAAGTGTAGGTGTTACTGTCTCATGTTACTATCTGCAAAAGTCCCAGGGAAGGAATGTAGACGTTAGCAGATGGTGACAAACTTCAGGGTTCGTCACTCACACAAACACCACAGATTTCAATGCACTTTACTGAGGACCTTCCAGTAATCTCAGGCACATATTCTCATTGAATTTTAAACTCCTCGCATCACATTGTGTTATATTCTATTAGCGTCTAACATTACAAATTTTATTAATTTAATCTAGTATCTCATAATCTGTTTAAATTTTTAGTATAACTAATTTCACAATTTCTTTGTATTTTGTTTGAAACAATGGAAAACGATTCTTAAATGACATTTAATTTGAAAGAGGACATGGCTTTTCGATGATTGTAGGAAAATGCAACCTTTATGTTTTTAAGTCTAAGAGTAACAGGCAAATATATATCTTTTTAAATAATGATAATCAGAATATAGTTTAAACAATTCGCTGAGAGTGTTGTTAAAGAGGTTTGAACGTGTGCAAGATAGGCGTTATCTTCTCAATTCACGCTGGTACAATATTTGCTACCTTTGCAGTGTGAGATTCTGATGGCTACCAATCGTTCTTTCACTGGCTCTAATGACACAGCAGATGAAGCGGTCCGCTCCACATGTGATGATGCAACAGTTTGTAAAAGGTAGGAATTGCTGAACTATCAAAGTACAGGATATATCTGCAAACCACAGCGTGTGAAAATCTATTACGTGACGCATGGTGCAGGATGTGGTTATATTCTGTTCATGGTGAACTTTAATTAATTCGTTACTGGGGCGTGACGTCATTGCTGGTAAATCCAGCATTTGTTACATTTACCTTGTATGTGGTTGGTTTTGAGCTATTGCCTTTAACTACTGCAGTCCTTGTTGCAACAACTTGTGCCATATCTAACAGTGCTGTTTGTTAGGACATTCCAGGATTTTGACCAATTGATATTAGGAACATGGGATTGGGATATCATAGCAATTACACAAACATGGCTCAGAGATGGACAGGATGCTACATGAAGGATAGAAAGGGAGGCAAGAGAGGAGGCAGAGTGGTGTTTTTGACAAGGGATAGCATTACAGCTGGACTGAGGGAGGATATTTCCCGGAAATGAATCCAGGCAAGTTATTTGGGTGGAACTGAGAAATAAGAAAGGGATGATCACCTGACTGGGATTGTATTCTAGGCCCCCCCAGTAGTCAGCAGGAAATTGAGAAACAAATTTGTAAGGAGATCTCAATTATCTGCAAGAATAATAGGGTGGTTATGGTAGGGGATTTTAACTTTGCAGACATAGACTGGGACTGCCATAGTGTTAAAGGTTTAGATGGAGTGGAATTTGTTAAGCAAAAAAAATTTCTGATTCAGTATGTGGATGTACCTACTAGAGAAGGTGTAAATCTTGACGTCCTCTTGGGAAATAAGGCAGGGCAGGTGACTGAGGTGTCAGTGCGGGAGCACTTTGGGGCTAGCGACAATAGTTCTATTAGTTTTAAAATAGTGATGGAAAAGGATAGACCAGATCTAAAAGTTGAAGTTCTAAATTGGAGGAAGGCCACTTTTGATGGCATTAGGCAATAACTTTCAAAAGCTGACTGGGGGCAGATGTTTGCAGTTAAAGGGACAGCTGGAAAATGGGAAGCCTTCAGAAATGAGATAACGAGAGTCCAGAGACAATATATTCCTGTTAGGGTGAAAGGGAAGGCTGGTAGGTATAGGGAATGCTGGATGACTAAAGGAATTGAGGGTTTGGTTAAAAAAAAGAAGGAAGCATATGTCAGGTATAGACAGGATAGATCAAGTGAATCCTTAGAAAAGTATAAAGGCAGTAGGAATATACTTAAGAGGGAAATCAGGAGGGCAAAATGGGGACATGAGATAGTTTTGGCAAATAGAGTTAAGGAGAATCCAAAGGTTTTTAAAAATACATTTAAAGACAAAAAGGAACTGAGGAGAGAATAGAGCCCCTCAAAGATCAGCAAGATAGCCTTTGTCTGGGGCTGAAGGAGATGGGGGAGATATTAAATGAGTATTTTGCATCAATGTTTACTATGGAAAAGGACATGGAAGACATGCAAGATATAGATTGGGAAATACATGGTGACATCTTGAAAATGTCCATATTACAGAGAAGGAAGTGCTGGATGTCTTGAAACACATAAGTGGATAAATCCCCAGGACCTGATAAGGTGTACCCCAGAACTCTTTTGGAACCTAGGGAAGTTATTGCTGGGCCTCTTGCTGAGATATCTATATCATTGATCGTCACAGGTGAGGTGCCAGAAGACGGGAGGCTGGCTAACGTGGTGCCACTGTTTAAGAAAGGTGGTAAGGACAAGCCAGGGATCTATAGACCGGTGAGCCTGATGTCAGTGGTGGGCAAGTTGTCAAAGGGAATCCTGAGGGACAGGATGTACATGTATTTGGAAAGGCAAGGACTGATTAGAGATAGTCAACATGGCTTTTGTGAGACATGATTTGCCACACACAACTTGATTTTCTTTTTAAGAAGTAACGTAGAGGATTGATGAAGGCAGAGCGGTAGATGTGATCTTTATGGACTTCAGTAAGGCATATGACAAGGTTCCCCATGGGAGACTAGTTGGCAAGGTTAGATCTCGTGGAATACAGGGAGAACTAGCCATTTGGATACAGAAATGGCTCAAAGATAGAAGACAGAGGGTGGTGATGGAGGGTTGTTTTTCAGACTGGAGGCCTGTGACCAGTGGAGTGCCACAAGGATTGGTGCTGGGTCCACTACTTTTTGTCATTTATATAAATGATTTAGATGTGAGCATAAGAGGTACAGTTAGAAAGTTTGCAGATGACACCAAACTTGGAGGTGTAGTGGACAGCGAAGAAGGTTCTCTCAGATTACAGTGGGACCTTGATCAGATGGGCCAATGGGCTGAGGAGTGGCAGATGGAATTTAATTTAGATAAATGCGAGGTTCTGCATTTTGGGAAAGCAAATCTTAGCAGGACTTACACACTTCATGGTAAGGTTCTGGGGAGAGTTGCTGAGCAGAGCGATCTTGGAGTGTAGGTTCATAGCTCCTTGAAAGTGGAGTCGCAGGTAGATAGGATAGTGAAGAAGGCTTTTAGTATGCTTTCCTTTATTGGTCAGAGTATTGAGTACAGGAGTTGGGAGGTCATGTTGTAGCTGTACAAGACATTAGTTGGAATATTGTGTGCAATTCTGGTCTCCTTCCTATCGGAAGGATGTTGTGAAACTTGAAAGGGTTCAGAAAAGATTTACAAGGATGTTGCCAGGGTTGGAGGATTTAAGCGACAGGGAGAGGCTGAACAGGCTGGGGCTGTTTTCCCTGGCGCGGCGGAGGATTATAAAATCATGAAGGGCATGGATAAGATAAATAGACAAGGTCTTTTCCCTGGGTTGGGGAGTCCAGAACTAAAGGGCATAGGTTTAGGGTGAGAGAGAAAAGATATAAAAGAGACCTAAGGGGCAACGTTTTCACGCAGAGGATCGTACATGTATGGAATGAGCTGCCAGAGGAAGTGGTGGAGACTAGTATTATTGCAACATTTAAAAGGCATCTGGATGGGTACGTGAATAGGAAGGGTTTGGAGGAATGTATGGCCAGGTGCTGGCAGGTGGGAGTAGATTGGATTGGGATATCTGGTAGGCAGGGATGATTTGGACCGAATGCTGTACATGTCCATGACTCTATGATAGAATGGTGACAGAGTTCCAAGCTGCTTTGTGACTATAAGGAGATCTGGCAGTTAGTGGTAATCTTATGTGGCTGCTGCTCTTGTTTTCCTCAATGGTCTCCTGTTTGGAAGATGCAGTTGGAGGTGACTTAGTGATTTGCTACAGTGTGTCTTGTAGGTGATGCTGTTTGCTGATAGTGAAATGTGACTATTCAAAAGGATGGATAGTGTGCCAATGGTTTCCTTGTTCTGGATGGGCGTTGATGTTTGAGTGTTGTTGGAGCAGCATTTGTCTGAGCAAATGAGGTTTTCTATCACGACCCTGATTTCTGTTTTATTAGAGGGTGGGGAGTTAGGATTGAGTTACTTGTCACAGAATTCAAGCCTGTCATTGCCCACACCTCCCCCCAACGAAGTCTTCCACATCCATCAAAATTTCACCTGCATGTCCACACATCAGTTACTGTATCCGTTGCTCCCTATGCAGTCTCTTTTACATTGGGGAGACAGAATGCCTAATCGCAGAGTGCTTCAGAGAACATCTCTGGGAAACCTGCACCAACCAACCCCACCGCCCTGTGGCCGAACCACTGTGAACTTTCTTAGTATTTGACATGACTCCAATCAGAAGTGAGTCTTCCCTTAATTCCCATTGATATCTGTTTTATTAGGATTCTTTGATGCCACAGTTGGTCAAATATTACTGAGGTATTAAGAGCCCTTTTCCTTTCCTCACCTCAAGAATTCATCTGTTTGGTTTATATCTAGACTAGGGCTAGACTGAAGTCGGTGAGATCCTGATGGAACCCAAACTGACCATCAATGACCAGCTTTTGATGGGTAAATGCCACATGAAAGCACTGTTGATGACAAATTCCATTATTTTGGCAAATTACAGTAACCTGATGGGCAATAATTGACCAGTTTGCATTTTGTCATACTTGTTGAGGATTGGACACCTGCACAATTTTTCCGCATTGTCAGATGCCAGTATTGTAGTTCTGGTGGAACAGAACTAGGGGTGTAGCTAGTTCTGAGGCGCATATTTTCAGCTCTATAACTGGGATGTTGACAAAGTCCATAACCTTTGCTGAGTCCAGTGTGCTCAGCTATTCTTGTATCACATGGAGTAAATCAGGTTGGCTGAAGACCAGCATCTGGAAACTCCAGGAGGAGGCTTACATGTGGTACCTCAGTCTGAGATGGTTATAAACTTCAGATGTCATTCTTGAACTGTTGTGTGAAACTTCATTGTAGCTGAACATTTCACAATGTAAGGAAGTGCAAATAGATATCTGTTCTGAACTCTCGAACATAGCAATCCCTTGGAGTGAGGTTGTGAGGAAGCCTGACCATTTCTGCATTCCTATCCAAAAACCTTTTAACACCGAAGATCACATCTGACTACAAATCTGAGACAGTTGTTTTTAATTTAAAGAAGGACTTTTTTCTTGTAAAAGTGCAGTTTTCCTGATTACCATGGAACCTAAAGCAGTTTGTTTAATTGTTCTGTTAATGCTACAATAGCAGAATCAACAAGACAGGCCAAATTCCTATCAGTTTAACTTTGTTTTTCATTGATTCGCTCTTCTGTTTGGCAGGTTTGCAGTGAGTATGAACTATTGGAAGGACCCTTACATACAGTATTTTATAAAGCAGCCAAGTGAAAGGAAAGCTCCTGAAATCAACAGAGGTAAGTCCTGTACCTTTGTAGCAGTTTTCCTCCCCTTTCCTTTCTATATCTCAACTTACTTTTTCCAAAATTTCCCACTCTCATTTAAAGGACTGTAGATACTGACCTCCTGCAGTCACCTCCGTGGGGAAAGGAAAGGTTTTCACTATCTTAGAGGCTGTTTTTTTCATGTGAGACCCCAGATAACAAATATTTGTCGATTTACCTGTGAACAGCACTACAAATTATTCTGTGATTATTACTGTTTTGAGGAGTGACAAACCCAGGTTGTTTTTGTTTTGGCCTCAACATCTCTGGTAAGGAAGCAAAGGTAGTATCTGGGGCTGGGCTGGGCTGGGCTGGGCTGGGCTGGGCTGGGCTGGGCTGCCCCCTGAGGGTCATGCCACCCTGCAGGAGTACAGCTATGCTGCATACAGGCCAACCGCCCTTCCTACATTAGCCGCACAGGACCAATCCGTGCACTTGGATGATTTGTAGCTTAGCTACTCAGTGGATAAAGGTGCTGACTTATTTAAGGTGTATTTTGAGGTTTTACTGAAGCCTTTTTTTACAACATTTTCTTTATTTCTACTGACTACAGCTATTCCTCCTACATTGAGGGGAAGGGATAACCTTGACATCTGTGATGAGAAGCTCAGTCCCTCATTTTTTCCTTTTACTTCCGAAGGAATTGTACCTCCTTTCAATGCTGAAAGGTTCCTTCAGGACGTTTGAGATTAAGAACGCTAGATATGAGGAATCCACATTTAATGCACCACTTTTTCGACTTGCTACATACTATATTTATAACTAATGCATTGGAAAACAAAAACATGCTTCATGCACTGTATTATAGTACACCTAAATTTTATTTTCTTTTGAGTATTTTGTTTGCGTTAATTTCTACCCCTCCTCCCCCAATCTTGGAAGTGCTCCTTCTATGCTGTGATTGATTCTATGATTGCATGACAGATTTCTGCTGTTTCACTATTTCTGCTATTTAAGGGTGGCACGGTGGCACAGTGGTTAGCACTGCTGTCTCACAGCGCCAGAGACCTGGGTTCAATTCCCGCCTCAGGTGACTGACTGTGTGGAGTTTGCATATTCTCCCCGTGTCTGTGTGGGTTTCCTCCGGGTGCTCCGGTTTCCTCCCACAGTCTAAAGGTGTGCAGGATATATCCTAGGGTTATGTGGGAAGCAAGAGAGGAAATTGCAGTACCGTTGGCAATGATCTTCTCGTCTTCACTGTCAACGGGGGTGGTACCAGGGGACTGGAGAGTAGCGAATGTTATGCCCCTGTTCAAAAAAGGGAATAGGGATAACCCCAGGAATTACAGGCCGGTTAGTCTTACTTCGGTGGTAGGCAAAGTAATGGAAAGGGTACTGAGGGATAGGATTTATGAGTATCTGGAAAGACACTTCTTGATTAGGGACAGCCAGCACGGATTTGTGAAGGGTAGGTCTTGCCTTGCAAGTCTTATTGAATTCTTCGAGGAGGTGACCAAGCATGTGGATGAGGGTAGAGCAGTGGATGTAGTGTACATGGATTTTAGTAAGGCATTTGATAAGGTTCCCCATGGTAGGCTTATGCGGAAAGTCAGGAGGCATGGGATAGAGGGAAATTTGGCCAATTGGATAGAAAACTGGCTAACCGGTCGAAGTCAGAGAGTGGTGGTAGATAGTAAATATTCAGCCTGGAGCCCATTTACAAGTGGAGTTCCGCAGAGATCAGTTCTGGGTCCTCTGCTGTTTGTAATGTTTATTAATGACTTGGAAGAGGGAGTCAAAGGGTGGGTCAGTAAATTTGCAGATGATATGAAGATTGGTGGAGTTGTGGACAGTGAGGAGGGCTGTTGTCGTTTGTAAAGGGACTTAGATATGATGCAGAGCTGGGCTGAGGAGTGGCAGATGGAGTTCAACCCTGCCAAGTGTGAGGTTGTCCATTTTGGAAGAACAAATAAGAATGCGGAATACAGGGTTAATGGTAGGGTTCTTAGTCAGGTGGAGGAACAGAGGGATCTTGGGGTCTATGTACATAGATCTTTGAAGGTTGCCACTCAGGTGGATAGAGTTTGTAAGAAGGCCTATGGTGTATTATCGTTCATTAGCAGAGGGTTTGAATTCAAGAGTCGTGAGGTGATGTTGCAGCTGTACAGGACTTTGGTTAGGCCACATTTGGAGTACTGTGTGCAGTTCTGGTCGCCTCACTTTAGGAAAGATGTGGAAGCTTTGGAGAGGGTGCAGAGAAGATTTACCAGGATGTTGCCTGGAATGGAGAATAGGTCGTACGAGGATAGGTTGAGAGTTCTCGGCCTTTTCTCGTTGGAACGGCGAAGGATGAGGGGTGACTTGATAGAGGTTTATAAGATGATCAGAGGAATAGATAGAGTAGACAGTCAGAAACTTTTTCCCCGGGTACAACAGAGTGTTACAAGGGGACATAAATTTAAGGTGAAGGGTGGAAGGTATAGGGGAGATGTCAGGAGTGGGTTCTTTACCCAGAGAGTGGTGGGGGCATGGAATGCGCTGCCCGTGGGAGTGGTAGAGTCAGAATCATTGGCGACCTTTAAGTGGCATTTGGATAGGTACATGGATGGGTGCTTAATCTAGGATAGAAGTTCGGCACAACATCGTGGGCCGAAGGGCCTGTTCTGTGCTGTATTGTTCTATGTTCTATGTTAGGTGAATTGGCCATGCTAAATTGCCCGTAGTGTTAGGTAAGGGGTAGATGTAGGGGTATGGGTGGGTTGCGCTTCGGCGGGGCGGTGTGGACTTGTTGGGCCGAAGGGCCTGTTTCCACACTGTAATGTAATGTAATGTAATCTAATCTAATCTAATCACTCGTGGCTTGCCTTTATGTGAACGCCTATGTAGTGAGTATCACTCGCTCTTTGACCATAGAGTGTCGTGCTCTTTACCAATGCTGACTCTCCCGGTTCCTAATTTTCCCCTTTGTCAGCTGATGAGCGTACAGGCAATTAATGGTGTTGTTTTGCTGATAGGTTATTATGCCCGTGTAAAGGCTGTGAATATATTGCTGGATGCCTTCATAAAGAAAACTAGCTGCAATTGCCAGATTATAAACCTTGGTGCTGGCCTGGACACAACGTTCTGGAGACTCCAGGTAAAATTGCCTTATACTCCTGTGCAGTTAAATGATAATACAGTACATCTCTGAATTAATCCTCCTCCCTGAAACCTGTCTTTAAACCTCTTCTGCACTCTCTCCATTGCATTCCTATCCATCCAATTGTGTGGTCCAGAGCACTCGACAATACTCCAGCTGAGATCTAACCTTAAGTTTATCATCACCTCCTTACTCTTGTACTCTCTGTCCCTTTTATAAAGCCTCGAATACTGTATACTTGATTACAGCTTTGTCTGTTCTGTTTCCTTGCATGACTTATGTTTGTGTAAACTCAGGTCTCTCTGCTCCTGCACACCTTTTTGAATAGGATCCTTTGTTTTCTACTGTTTATCCATGTTTTTTGTATCAAAGTGCATCACGTCACACTAGAAAAACATATTTGTACTTGGTACAGTGCTCAAGTTAACATTTCCTGGAAAGGAATTACATTTTCTGTTCATAAACACCAGAAAAAGCCTCATTATGTTAACTTCTAGCTTGCATGGTGCTAGTTCTTATGCTGGAAATTTGACTGAGCCTGTTCGTAAATGTTGGACCAAATCTTTGAGTCCTTCTAAAGTTGCTTTTTGTGGATGTTGGGATATGTTGGATCTTTGGTAATGAATCTTGTCAATTTACTAACATACTGGTTTTGCACTGGAAAGGTGGCATTTTTTTATAGTATTGGCAGATAGTTTATCGTTTAAAGTCTAAAATGAATCTTATTGCAGTTCTTGTAAAGAAGACTAACTGGTGATGGCATTGCTTTAAAGCTGGAATTGCTGAGCACATGTGGCAGCATCTGGAGAGAGAAGCAGCCGCTGTAACCTGACATCAGATTTTTCACCTGTTCTGATGAAAGATCGCAAGTCTAAAATGTTAACATTAGTTCTCTTTCTGCAGAGTGTGCTTCAAGAAAAACTCACCTCATAGTGATTATTAAAAACATTTAAAATTAAAACATTTTTGAGGCATTCTGTAAATTTTCACAAGTTAGAATATATACAATGGACTCAAGATTCTGTTTCTGTGCTGTACATCTCTATAATTCAATGGTATAAATTGTATGTCACTGCAAGATAACAATACCCATGGTTAACATGCAGCTGAGTATCACACATTGGTAAATGTGAGCGTTTATCTCTGAGCTTAGAGACAGAATTGTATTTTTTTATTGAGATATATTGAAAACCCTTTCACTTTATGGGCTTTGAGTCATTGAGATTTACTGCCTGGCTAGTATTATTGAGCTGTTTCTATGATGAAGATGAATCATTGACTCTTCATACTAAATTGTTCCTGCACCATTGTGCCTGTCGTCTTAGATATTATAAATAAGATTCTTCATAGTTGTACGAGTGATAACTCATAATGTACTTTATGCTTAGTATATTTCCATTCAAAAGTTTACTAAACTGATATTAAGGAGAAAGGAGAATCTTAATCACAATTTTTTGATTTTTTTTAAAAGCTGTGAAGGAGAATATCATGTGTTGTAGAATAAGCATAAAATTGACAAATTTCTGCACTGGTAATAGTGGTATAAATCTTGAAGAAAAATAAGGAGATGACATGATTAGAAAAGCTCATGAGATATGCTAGTCTAGTATTTAACCTTGGTTAGGTTATGCTTAGAATACATTGTGCATTCTGGTCAATGTATGAAAAATGGATTTAAAGATGTTGGAGAGAGTGCAAAAAGGATTTAAGGGTCATACCAGAACTGAGAGGTTCTGCTTATCAGGAGATGAAAAATAGTCCTGGTCTCATTTTTCTTTACTTTTGAAAATCGGGGCTTTGGGAGTGACCTAACATAGATGTTTCTACTTTTGAGGGAGATCAATATAAGATGGTTACCAAGATATAAAATAGTGAATTAAGGAAGTATAAGGCAGAAGAGCAGCAATAGACCATTTGTGGTGTTTGAGCCTATTCTGCTATTCAGGACACTCATGATCTGTGTTCTACTTATTTCGCTCTTGCCTATTCCCTTTAACACTTAATTTCTTGAGAATTGCCCTTCAACCGATCAGCTTTCGAGACCATTTCAGTTAAGAGTAAAATAGATTGTTGTAGACTGTCCACTCCAAATCTGTAACATATAAGCCAAAACAGTTAAGGATGGCAGATTTCCTTCCTTACACGACATGAAATAAACCAGATGGGTTTTTCAATTGGCAATGGTTAGTTTTTATCAAAATTTCATCAGCTCTCATGGTGGAATTTGAATCAGTGTCCTCAAAACACTTCCCCAGGCTGCTGGATTACTAGTCCAGTGACGCTACCACTATGCCACTGCCTGTTGCTGGCAGAGCTCCATCATGCAGCACATGAGAATGGTTTGATATGGAAATAATGGATGCACTCACTTTAAATTGATGCATATAAATTTAAAATTAAA
Organism: Chiloscyllium punctatum; assembly: GCF_047496795.1. Lineage (NCBI taxonomy): Eukaryota > Metazoa > Chordata > Chondrichthyes > Orectolobiformes > Hemiscylliidae > Chiloscyllium > Chiloscyllium punctatum. The sequence continues at coordinate 2,068,254 of NC_092778.1, read as the reverse complement.
CTTGAAAATGGCTTCAGTTAGGCATTGTAGCATATCTTTGTATCATTAACCATGAAGGTTAAATTTTAATGTAACAGCTATAGAGTTTTAGTTTGAATTGGTAATTTGTATTAGGGTTCTGCTCTTGGGAATGCACTCAACAGTGCATGTTCAACTTTGGTCACGTTGGGCTATCTGCAATGGTCCTCAATGATTGTGTAAAAATATGCTAACATTTAAAATGTTCTTAAAAAGGGGGTTATGAAGTGTAGATAACATAGCCTTTTCTGGAGAATTTTCATACTGTAAGTGTGTCACTTATTTCATATTTAAAGTTGAGTTTCAAACTGTACAAAATCAGTTTATTGAAATTAGCTTGAATACAAGGTAAAACTGGTGGGTGTAAAACCAGAATCAAATGTGTTGTTTATCTGATTTCACCAATGTCTTGAAGTGAAGCTATTCAAAAAGCTGTCTTAATTTTTGGTTTACTTGACATTACACAGTAATTTATTTTCCAGGATCAAAACTTGCTTCCAAAAAAATACTTTGAAGTTGACTTTCCAATGATTGTCATGAGAAAAATACACTTGATCAAGTAAGTTATTAATTTTCCAATTTAATCAATTTCAAATTTCTTCAAGTGTGATTGGACTGATGAACTGGCACTGCAGAACAATTTTTCAAAGTGATATATCATGAAGTAATGCAACCTGATTCTCCTCTTTCCAGGGTTACAGGGTGAGGAATTATTAAAACTTGGCTTAAAGATGTAAAAATCAATAAGTTTGCCCTTACTTTTATATTCCTACCATAAATTCCCATATCACACTTAAAATGGAATCTGTCTATGAAATCTTTGCTTGTTATATTTGCATGCTTCCAACAGTGGTAGTACTGCAACATCTCCACTGAGAGAGGATGTCTTTACAGTATGACAATAAGCCATTTTCATTGTGGAAATTTATAAGATAAAATGCTAACAGGAAATTGACACAGATACAAGATATTTAAAATATAAATGAGACCAGCATTTACAGTTTTCCAATCTGAAAAAATCTGTTAATATCACTAATGTTTTCTAATGAACTTCATACCAATATTACTACACTGCCTTTAATGCTATGTACTTTAACTTTCATCAAAAGGCTTCCATGTGACATACTATCAATTGTCTTGTGTACACAACACTCACCTAATTTCCTCAAACAGCTCAACTAAATTCATCAAGAATCAACTTGCCCTTTACAAATCCCTTTTGGCTGTCCTTCATTAATCCATGTATTTGTAGGTGAGAATTTCTTTTTCCGTATTGTGACCCCAAGAAGTCTCACCCATTGTCAATGTTAGACTGACTAGTCTATCGTTACTTTGTTTTTTTTCCTACTTTGAACAAAGGTGCCATGTTGATAAAATGTTGATATAGTTTCCACACTCCAAGGAAAGGTCAGTCAGAGCCTCTGTTACCCTTGAAGATTTTGGTCTTTTTTTTCACAGAAAATATTTTGGAAAGACATTAGGTTTGATTAATGTGTTCAAAACAAAGCAAATTTGCACAAGTTTTTAACAACCAGATGACCCAATTTATGGAATGTCATCAATCTCTTTCAAATTGATGTGAATGTCAATTTATGTAAATGTCAGCTACAGTGAATAAACACTTAAACGAGAAAGAACTACAGTTAGATACAATTTAACTACAATTCAGATACATTTTAACAGGGATTAGTTAGATTTTAGGAACAGTACTATACATTGTGTCTAATCACAATCACCGAGTTAGACAAAACAATTTAAGAACACTTTGTAAGCAAAATGGAAATGAATTGACCAGCAGGCAATGACTATTGCTAAGGAACAGAAAAGCAATAACATTGAACAGAGAGGGGTGAGGGTAAAAATATAGATTTGATGGTTTTTATGCAGTGTGTGGTCAGTGTATGGAATAGATACCCAGGGATAATAATCAGGGCTGATTGGTATCATTAAGTTCCAAAGGATGTTGGTGAAATATTTGATAAACTTCTTGCAAAGAGTTATTGCTGCATTTCAGCCACCACACTGGAAGATAGCCACTGCTTTGCAGTGGGTGTGCCTTCGCTGGATTGGTATTCATATATCATGACTAACACAGTCGTTCTTTAATTTCCTGCATCCATTGTACTCTTTGGTGTTGTAGACTTTTGTATCTGGGGTGAATGCTTTCTGCACTTGACTAGAGCAACAGCTGTTCATTAAACTAAGTATAATAAAGCTAAATTTTTAAACAATCATAGCACAACAATTGCGCTGTATAGAGAGGATCCAGGTGGTTCCTCACTTTATAAAACCTGCTACTGCTGTGATAAAATATGAATTTTGGGACTCCATGTCTATTTTGCCTGGTAGTCTATGTAATTACAAATCCTTTGCCTATTAATCATGGAGAAAATCTGAAATCCACGTAGTTGTAACTTGTAGTTAGTAGCAGCCTGCCTCAGGCTGGTTGGAGGAGGGGGAACAAAATCACTTATATTCTTAGTGCATGGCCAACCTTTCAGCTAGTGTGAGAAACATGGATTATGTTCGAACCGATGCATATCATTTATTTCTGTACAGTTGAACCACTATTATCTATGGTTATTACAGTTCCTTTAGAAAATAGGCATAACTTTTTGGGCATTTGAATTTTTGTTAGTCCATGTAGATAAAGGGCGAACAAATAAAATGATTTTAGACATTATCCAGATGTTTCTACCACTGAATAGTTAAAGAAAAAGGAACAAAGAATTAAGCCTATTTTCTGATGCTCTGCAGATAGTGTTTTCCTTTTTTTCAAAAAAGTGAGCGATATCAATTATTTGACAGCAATAGTGGGAAAATATTTGAGCCACTCACTGCCCATTGTTTCATCTGCTGGGAATATCAGAAAAGTTCCTTTCAAAGCCCCTGTCATTTCCCCACCTTTTGAACACAATCTTGATCTGGCCCTACCCTGTCTAATTATCATCTCATTTCAATCTCTTTGGCCTTTGAACACATGATCATCTCTCAACTCTTTAACCTTTCTGAACTTATCTCCAACATTTAAAGCAGTTGATCATGCCATTTCCCTTTGAAGACTTATCATTTGGCTAGCTAAATTCTTTTGATGGGGAAAAAAAACTTAACGCTGCACCTTCTCAGCTTGAAGCTGATTTTTGTTATCTGTGCAAACATGTCCAATCTAAACCCCCAACTTTCTGGAGAAGATTTAATGGAACTGTTAAAGAATGTAAGGCACCTCCGTGAATAATTGTAAGTTGTTTTCAACGTAAGCGTGTATTTTTGTCAAACCATATTTTGGACAATTAACTATTTTAGTTCAAAGGAAATGTCACTTTTCAGAAAGAGTTGTCTGTGATTTGATGAGTTTGCTGCCAAAATTGAATTATTAAATAGTTATAGAAATCCACAAGAAATCATAAAATCTAAAAGCAGAAACCGGCCATTAAGCCCCTCAGTTCTGCTCTGTCATTTGATCGCCCCTTTCTCCTGCTCCTTGCCATAACCTTGGTTTCCTCAGCAACCAAGGACCTTATTAAATACATGGCCTCCACAGCTCTCTGTGGCATTGAGTTCCACAGATTCAGCACCTTCTGGCTGAGGAAATTCCTCCTCCTCCTCAGTTTGAAAGCTTTGTCCCTTTACTCTGAGGCTGTGCCCATGGGGTCCGAGCCTCTCCCCCACTGGGGGGTATATCTTCCCCCCCCATCCACCATATCCAGTATTCTGTAAATTTTGATCAGAACCCCATCCCCATCCTTCTAAGCTCTATTGAGGACAGACCCAGAGTCCTCAACCGCTTGTCATATGACAGGCCCTTCATAGAAACATGGAAGATAGGAGCAGGAGGAGGCCATTCGGCCCATCGAGGCTGCTCCACCATTCATCACAACCATAGCTAATCATCTAATTCAATAGCCTTATCCTGCTTTCTACCTGTTACCTTTAATCTTTGGGATCATTTGTGTGAACCTTTTCTGGATCCCCTTTTAAACTGCACATATATCCTTAGGTACTGGGCCCAAAACTGCTCATAATATTCCAAATGCAGTCTGACCAGAGTCTTATACAGCTTCAGCCTAACGTCTCTGCTCTTGTATTCTCGACCTTTTGAAATGAATGCTAACATTGCATGTGCCTTCCTAACTGCCAGCTGAACCTGCATGTTAACCTTCAGAGAATCCTGAACTAGGACTGCCATTTGTCCTTCAGATTTCTGAAACATTTCCCTGTTTAGAAAATAGTTGGCAACCCTGTTCTTCCTCTCAAAGTGTGTCACCTCACACCTTCCCACATTTTATTCCATTAACCACTTCTTTGCCCATTCTCCTAGTCTTTCTAAATCCTTCTATAGCCTCCCTGCTTCCCAAACACTACCCATCCCTCCACCTATGTTTATGTCATCAACAAACTTAGCAATAATGCTCCCTGTTTCTTTGTCCAGATTGTTAATATATAACATGAATAGGTGTGATCCCAACACTGATCTCTGCTCGTCACCAGCTGCCATTCTGAAAAAGACCCCTTTATCCCCACCTTTATAGCCAGTCAACCAATCCTCTGTTCATGCCAGTATCTTGCCTTAACACCATGAGTTCTTACCTTTTTAACAGCCTCCTGTGCATTACGTTGTCAAAAGCCTCTGGTAACTCAAATGGATCATGTCCACTGGCTCTCCTTTGTCTAACTTGCTTGTTACCCCCTCAAAGAATTCTAACAGATTTGTTAGGCATAACCTCCCCTTGAACAAACCGTGCTGACTCAGTCCCATTTTATCTTGCACTTTCATGTACTCCACAGTCTCCATCCTTATTAATGAACTTTAAAATCTTACAAATGACGGTCAGGCTAACCACCTTATAGTTTCCTATCTTCCACCTCCTTCCTTTCTTAAACAGGGCTATGACATTAACCATTTTCCAGTCATAGCGAAGTACAGTGTGGAAACAGACCCTGCAGTGCAATTCACCCATGCTGGCCAGATATGCTAAATTAATCTGGTCCCATTTGCCAGCACCTGGCCCTTATCCCTGTAAACCCTTCCTGTTCATGTATCATCCAGATACCTTTTAAATATTGTAATTGTACCAGCCTCCTTCACTTCCTCTGGCAGCTCATTCCATACACGGACCACTCTGTGTGAAAAGATGCCCCTTAGGTCCCTTTTAAGTCTTTCTGACAACCCATAACCCAGGGAAAATACCTTGTCTATTTACCCTATCCATGCCCCTCATGACTTTATAAACTTCTATAAGGTCACCCTTCAACCTCCGACACTCCAGCGAAAACAGCCCCAGCCTATTTAGCCTCTCCCTCCAACCCTCCAACCCTGGTAACATTTGTGTAAATCTTTTCTGAACCCTTTCAGATTTCACAACATCCTTTCTATAGGAAGGCGACCAGAATTGCACACAATATTCCAAAAGTGGCCTAACTACTGTAATGTACAGCTGCAACATGACCTCCCAAGTCCTATACTCAATGTTCTGACCAAGAAAAAAAAGCGTGCCATCTTCCCTATCCTACCTACCTGAGACTCCACTTTCCAGGAATTCTGAATTAGTGATTCCTGAAAGATGACCGTCAATGCCTGTACAATCTCCTCCGGTATCTCCTTTAGAACTCTGGGGTGTACTCTATCCAGTCCTGGTGACCTCTCCACCTTCAGACCTTTCAGCTTCTCCAGTACCACCACCTTTGTGTTGGCCACTACACTCACCTCTGCCCTCTGACTCTCTTGAGGTCTGGAATGCTGCTGGTGTCTTCCACTTTAAAAATAAAACTCTGTATTTCAATTTCCCATCAAAGGCTTTGTTCTAAATGTTGACAAAATGTTATGGAAAGTATAATTGGTGGACTGGAAATTACTGCAACTTTTTAATTATATAGAAGTCATGGGAATAGTGATAGTTACTGATTAAATGGAAATTAATTTAGCAATATTGATGAGTTTGCAGTATAGTTTAGGCAAGACATTTCAACTATTTGTTTGCTCATGGGATGTGAGCTTGGCCAGCAATTATCAGCTATCTTTAATTGCTTTTGAGCTGTAGTTATCTGCCACTCTTATGTCAACAGTACAAGTTCAATCCCTGTTCCAGCTGAGGTTACCATGAAGGCCCTGCTTTCCCAGTCTTGCCCCTGGCCTGGAGCAGGTTAAACTTGTGTCTCTCCAAAAAGAGGGCATCCTGCAGTCCTCTGGGACTTTGACAATTTTCACTTGCGCTTTCTTTAACTTCCCAATGAGCTACGTCCACAGTATTTTTTGGGAGGGAATTCCAATATTTGACCCAGAGGTAGTGAAGTAGAGGCAATATTATGCCAGACTTGGAGTGGGACTTGCAAGTGCTGGTATTCCCATGCTTTGTCCTCCCAGCAGTTTTGGAAAGTTCTATTGAAGGTGCAAGTTGCTGCTGTGCAACTTGGTACACACTACTGTCTCTGTGCACCAGCGATGGAAAGTCAAAACTATGGCTTTCCAAGGTGTATTTTATCCTGTAATTTTTTGTTTATGATGAAAGATTGACATAGAAGTGAAAAGCAGTCTGCTCAAAGCCAATAAAGTAAACAGCTTGTGAGGCCTTGAGTTCCTTTTTTAAAGTTGGAAAAATAGAAGCAGCCTGAAGGGGTGGAGTCAAGCTCCCACAGATTCAGGATTTGTAGCTTTCTGCAATTGCTGGAGCCTGGAAGCTGGATGTGGAAACTCTTATTCTCTCTCTGTTACAGCTAAAAGCTGAGATTCTTTTTCTGCTGCTAGAATTGCATGTGAGACAATCAATTTCACTGAATTTGCCTTTGCCAAGGGTGTGTATGAGATGTTACTATTTTGGAGAGGTTAATTAGTAGTAGTTAATATATATTACTTTAAGGATTTGATAGTTACAATTAAGCCAATTTTGTTTTTATTTGTATTTTGTCTGTATTTAAATGGTAGTGTAAAAATTGTTTTTTGCTTAAAGCAGTTTGACCAATCAAATTGCTCACCTGGATCGCAATGTCTTACCTTTTTAAAATAAGAAAATGTTAGGTTCTCGACCATCTTCTTAATATATTTTTATGGGTTTGGTGTAGTCCAGAACAGAAGTGGAGATTAAAATGGGAATGGCCTGCTGATCAAGCAGATTATTTTATCCTGGGCTGCTTAAGGCGTAAAGTTGCACTCACCCAGGCAATTGAGGTAATCCGAACAATCCTAATTTCTACCTTGTAGCTGTAGTTGAGTTACTTGGCACAGGCTTTCCAAAATGTGATTCCTGCATTTGTAGCAACAGTATTTATCTGACCATTCCAGTTAAGTTTCTGGTCTATGGTAACACGAAGTCTGATAACTTTACGGGTTAGTATTTATTGGGTTTGCCTGATGCTTGTCCTAGCGTGTACTACTCGTTGAACTAGGCTGGTCCCTAACTTAATAATAATGGGTAGTGTGACGGATATGATCAGCCATGGTTAGGAATTGTGGTTGCATCTAATTATGTTGCTAATGACCCAAAGAGCTTTTTGAAAATGTCAAGTTTTGATATCCAGATGCTGGATATAATCTTAATCTCTTCTATTTAGCACAGTAGATGGACCTCTTCTCTGTGAACTTGGAGCTTTGTCTTCTCGAGCTCTGTGAGGTGGTCAGTCCTACCACTGTGACAAATACAGCTGTGACAGGTGGACTGGCGAGGACAAGATCAAACTTGTTTTCTGTTCACCTCTGGTTCTCTCCCCACCTGCCTAAGGCCCAGTCCGTTAAAAATGGCCTTTGGGACTCTCCTGGCTGTGCCACTGGACCACTCTTGACATTGAAGCCTCCATTTAAAACGCATTTTGTGCCCTTGTGACCTTTAGTCCTAATTGTATGCGGTGGAACATCTCAGCCTGTCCCACTTCTCCCCATTTCTTCCATAGCACTATCGATCTTTTCTGTTCAGATGGTGTAATTTGACGAGTATGATTGTTAGGTTACTGTTTGCTTATCTGTAACATAATTTTCCCAGTGTTGGTAATGACCCAAGATGTTAACAAGGAAGAATTTAAGGTTGACTGCGTAGAGTGTACTTCTGATATTTCTAGAAAACTAAAGTTAGTACGAGGGTGGTCTATACAGTTTTATTCCTATTTGACTTTTCTGTTGCACTTTGATGCAATTGAGTAGCTTGCTGGATCTGAGTCCACCTCCTTAGCATAGGCCAGCCCTGGTAAGGACAGCAGATGTTTGTCCCTGAAGTATATTAATGTCTGCAGTGTTTCTTTTATGAAGAAATAGTTGTTTAACCATAATTTCTGAGACTTATTGTAAAGTTTTAGATTTATTTATTAATTAATTGAATTGAAATGCCCCAGGTGGCCTGATAGGAATTGACCGTCTTTCTCTCCAGAGGATTAGTTTAAGTATCTGCTTTGATATTTTAAGTAAGGATTTGTTTAGCTTTGTTCAAAGATATTTATGTGAATTGGGTATATTTTATTAAATTGGACTTTCTAATGTTTATGTATGAGTGATTGAAATTCTTCTTTTTAACTCTAAATCAGTTGAGAAGCATCATTAAGATTGCTCACAAACAATATGTAATTATTTGCTCTTTGCTTCAGAACAAAGCCTCCATTGTCAAAGCCAATCATAGAAACAAATTCAAACAGTAGCCTGCTGATAGGTGAGAAAGAAACCTTTTACTGTATCCTTTATTTCCTCCTACATTTAATGAAGTCGGTAGAATACAATAATGATGATTGAAATAGACTGTTCTTTCCTTTGATCTGTTGGCATAATTTTTTCTTTAGCCCAGCTGGGTTAATAAATTGTGCATCTCAAGTACTGGGAGTCTCGAGAGAATTATTGTAAGTCCTCAAAAGGTGTCGGGTGGGTAGTCATTGCTGAAATGTATAATTGATCCTGAAAATGAGATTTAGATTTGATTTATTAACTTTCAGTTACGATGGGTGAGAAATCTCTCTTGCAAGAGGGGCACTTAACTATCTTTGTTATGTCAGCAAAAGTATAAACTCAACAAAAAACAACAGTAGTTCTTGGGGTAGAAGGTGCATGTACATAACGTGTGTCACTGTAATACATGCTTCCAAAGTGCCCAAAGATTGTCCCCAGTCTACCTTTCAGCAACTAGTTTTCAGGATTACAATAAAGTTACTTAAAAGGAGTCATCTCCCAACCCTTTTCATAATTCAAAACATGCATTTTAGTTTTAGTTTAAATTGTAGCTTTCCTTAACCAATGCAGTTTACACTTAAATACTTTTTGCACGTTTGTCAGATGGCTCTAACATGGACTCTGATCGTTACGCTATTATTGGGCAAGATCTCCGTGACCTGCCCGCATTAATGGAAAGATTAAAGAAATTTGGACTGGATACCAAGTAAGCTAATTCTTCTGACATTTTTATTAAGTTCCATTTGATACCTCGACAGCATGAACTCTACTTAAGTTGTGAATAATGTTACTAATAACTGTAGTTGTGCTGCATTATCACACACCGTCCTCTCAGTAGCCTTTTTCAGTATAACGCTCTGTCCAGGAGCCATTTCTCTTCTTTTGAAAACAGTTGTCAACGTCCCTCTCATCAAAAATCCAGTACATGACCCACGTGCACTGCAAAAATACCAGCCCATCTTGCTTTCCATGTAAATGCATGAACTAGTTGTTACCCAGATCCCTAACCATCCTACGCAGCACTCCTCCAGACTGTCACCAGGACAATCTCAGAAGTGCAATGGTGCAAGCTGTGGACATTCCAACCATTGTGTCTGCGCCAACTCTGAGCCAATGTTTGTTCCAATGTTTTGCCTTTTTTCTGAAACGTTGCATGTTGTTTCTATTTAAATAATCATCCAAGTTCCTGTTGAATGCCTCACTTAAACCTGCCCCCACCACCCTTCCAGACAGTGCATTACGTACCCTGATTACCTGCTGTGAAAGTTTCTTTTTGTCACCTAGCATTTGCTTCTTTTGCAAAACACTTTTAAAAACTGTGCTCTGAGTCTCTATCTATGTATAAATGAAAATCATTTTGAATCTGTCTGGACCCCGCAAGAATTTGAAAACCTCTGTCACAATGTCCTTTTAGCCTTCTTCCCTCTAAGGAAAACAGCCCCAACCCCTCCAATCTATCCTCATAATTGAAGTGCTTCATACCTGGAACAGTTCTCCTTCATTTCTGCAGTCTATCCAATTCATTCACACCCTGCAGTGAGGTGCCCAGAACTGTAAACGATATTTCAGCAGTGTCTTATATAGGTTCAGCATAATTTTCTTGCTTTTATAATGTGTCCCTATTTATGAAGCCTAGAAATGTTTTATTAATAACTCTCTGTATCTGTCCTGTCTTGTATTTACTGTCTTGTATACATAGAAATCCAACCTTTAGAATAGTACTATTTACTTTCTACTGACCATCCATGTTCTCATAGCTCCTCGAAAGTGGAGTCACAGGTAGATAGGATGGTGAAGAAGGCGCTCGTTATGCTTTCCTTTATTGGTCAGAGTATTGTGTACAGGAGTTGGGAGGTCATGTTGCAGCTGTACAGGACATTAGTTAAACCACTCTTGGAATATTACATGCAATTCTGGTCCCCTTCCTATTGGAAAGATAGTGTGAAACTTGAAAGGGTTCAGGAAAGGTTTACAAGGATGTTGCCAGGGTTGGAGGGTTTGAGCTACAGGGAGAGGCTGAACAGGCTGGGGCTGTTTTCTCTGGAGTGTCAGAGGCTGTGGAGTGACCTTAGAGAGGTTTACAAAATTATGAGGGGCATGGATAGGGTAAATAGGCAAAGTCTCTTCCCTGGGGTCAGGGAGTCCAGAATGAGAGGGTAATAGTTTAGGGTGAGAGGGGAAAGACATAAAAGACGTAAGGGGCAACTTTTTCACACAAGAGGGTGGTATGTGTATGGAATGAGCTGCCAGAGGAAGTGGTGGAGTCTGGTACAATTGCAGCATTTAAGAGGCATTTGGATGGGTATATGAATAGGAAGGGTTTGGAGGGATATGGGCTGGGTGCTGGCAGGTGGGACTAGATTGGGTTGGGATACCTGGTTGGCATGGACGGGTTGGACCGAAGGGTCTGTTTCCATGCTGTACGTCTCTATGACTCTATTGAACCTTTGCCATCCGCCAGCTCCATCAATGTATCAATGTCTTTTGACGTTCTACACTGTCATTCTCACAGGTTGTAATCTTCCAAGACTTATCATCCTCAGACTTAGAAATTGTCTCCCATATCCCAAAATCTAGGTCATCTATTTATTTTTTCATTTTTTTATGTATTTCTTTTGTTTGAAAAAAAGACTATATCTGGATCAGCAAACAACCCAACTCCACACCCTGGGGAACTTAACTGTCAAACTCCTTCCAGCCTGAAAATTGCCCATTAACCATTACACTCTAATTTTATCTCTCAGCCAAATTTATATCCACATTGCTGCTGGCCATATTATTCCATGACACAACTTTCCTCAGTCTGTTGTATGGCACTATATCAAAAGGCCTTTGGAAGTAAAATCCATTGAGAAAAGAAAATCTATAAGACAAAAGGCAGCAGCTGCATTGGAGGAGGACCTCCCTCACATCTCAAGGTTTGGGGGCGTTTATCGTCATTCCTTCATCACCCCCTGCATCAACATCTTTGAAACTTCATATCAACAACATTGTGGTCTTCATTTCATTCCAAAAGGTGACTCACCATCTCTTTTCTGAAGAAAACCAGGATAACCAATTAATAATAGCAATGCAAATAATCTTATTTCCATTAAATGAATAAAAAAATAAGTCTAGTTGTTTTCATAGGCTGAACAGTAGATGGAGCACTAAATGCATTTGAACACATACATCAGGCACAGTCAGTCTTCTATTTATTTGTAAATAGACATTCTAAACCCAGCTTTAAGACCTAAACTGAAACCCGGTATTAAGGAGTAAATTAAAACTGAAATTATGTTAGGGTTAATTTCGCCAGAGCTCAAATGCGATTAAGCAAAGAGGATGTTTGATGGGTGGCAGACGAAATTTTCAACTCGGAACTAGGTCAAAGACGGAGTTGAAAGTGGATGTTGCAAGAGGAAAATAAGGCCAGGAAAGAGAGAAGAAAAGACTATACTGGCAGTTAACATAAAAGATAAAACAAAAATCTTGCAATAGCATGCAAACAGTCAGACAAAAGAAGTCAAGGTGGGGCCCATTAGGGACAAAGGTAACTTGCTTTGAGGTGCAGGCATGGCTAGGATGCTTAATGAATACTGTATACCAGTGTTTACTAAGACATTAACTATTGGTACAAGTGGAAATGGTAGAGAAAATAGAAATGGTGAAATCAGTAACCAAATCATACTGGAGATGCTGACTACACTTAGAGTGGATCATTCACTAGGTCCAGATGGACTACCTCCCAGGTTGTGTAGGGAATGAGGATGATGGTCATGAAGGGACTGCCTTAATCTACCAGTCTATTTTAGCATAGGTGCCAGATTACTGCAAAGACTCCCTTATTCAAGAAATTACTGGCCAGTCAATTTAACATGGTGTGTAAGATTTTAGAAGAAATAATTGGTGAAAAATTTGTGAGTACTGAAAAGCAGAACATGTTTGCCTAATCTGCTCAAATTTTTGATATAACAAGGTTAACTAAGCAAATAGTGTATGTTATGTATATGAGCTTTGAGAATGTGTTCGATAAAATTGAGTCTGATGGAATATTAACAACATTGATAAAGGCGAGTCAATGGAAGTAATCCAGTTGGATTTTTGATGAGGTCCTGGACAAGAAGTTGATTTGCAAAATTAAAGCACGTGGGATGGGGGTAATGGAGTTCAATCCTGGCAAATGTGAGGTGATGCATTTCGGGAAGTCTAATTCTAGAGTGAGCTATACTGTAAACGGAAGATCCTTGGGAAAAGTTGATGAGCAGAGAGATCTGAGGGTTCAGGTCCATTGTACCCTGAAGGTGGCTGCACAGGTGGATAGAGTGGTCAAGAAGGCATATAGTATGTTTGCCTTCATCGGACGGGGTATTGAGTATAAGAGCTGGCAGGTCATATTAAAATTGTACAAGTCTTTGGTTTGGCCACATTTAGAAAACTGTGTACAGTTCTGGTCACCACATTACCAAAAGGATGTGGGCGCTTTGGAGAGGGTGCAGAGAAGGTTTACGAGGATGTTGCCTGGTCTGGAAGGTGCTAACTATGAAGAGAGGTTGTGTAGGTTAGGGTTGTTGTTATTCGAAAGAAGGAGATTGAGGGGAGACCTGATTTGAGGTTTACAAAATCATGAAGGGTATAGACAGGGTGGATAGAGAAGAGCTTTTTCCCAGGGTGAGGGATTCAGTAACAAGAGGTCACATTTTTTAAGGTGAGAGGTGGAAATTCTAAGGGGGATACACGTGGCAAGTACCTCACACAGAGGGTGGTGGGTGACTTGAACGTGTTGCCAGCAGAGGTAGTAGAGGCAGGCACAGTAGATTCGTTTAAGATGCGTCTGGATGGATGTATGAGTAGTTGGGGAGCAGAGGGATACAGATGCTTCAGAATTGGGCGACAGGTTTAGACAGTAGATTTGAATTGGCTCAGGCTTGGAGGGCCGAAGGGCCTGTTCCAGGGCTGTAAATTTTCTTTGTTCTAGGGCAAGAACAACACAGATGGACTATAATGTGGGAAAATGAGAGGTTATCTACTTTAGTAGGAAATCAGATGTGAAAGCAATTTCCGAAATGGTAAGAGATTAGAAAGTGTAGAAGTACAAAGGGAAATCGAAAGAACTGCAGATGCTATAAATCAGAAACAAACAGAAATTGCTGGAAAAGCTCAGCAAGTCTGACATCATCTGTGGAGAGAAATCAGACTTAATGTTTCAGGTCGAGATACCCTTTCTCAGAATTTGAGTTCTGAAGAAGGATCACTTGACTTGAAACATTAACTCTGATCTCTCTTCAGAGATGATGCCAGATCTGCTGAGCTTTTCCAGCAGTTTCTGTTTCTGAGGTACAAAGGGAATTGTATATCCTGGTCAATAAATCACTGAAGGCTCACATTCAATCTATTAAAAAGGCAAATGGAATGTCAGTTTTTTTCAAAAGAGGATTTGAGTGAAGGTTTGCTTCAGTTGTATAGGAGCTTGGTTCGTCTGAAACCCGAATACCGCAGTTTTGGTCTCCTTATATCAGGAAAGATATTGTTCCACAGAGGGAGTGCAACAAATGCTTACCAAATTTGTTCCCAGAACAATTTCTGTTTTTGTTAACGGTATGACAGGACTGCTGTGTGAATGCAGATTGGGGAAACTGGGCCTGCATTCTCCAGGGTTTTGAAGAATTACAGGTGATCTTGTTGAAACCTAGAAAACACTGAATGGGATAAATAGGGTAAATGCAGATAAAATGCTGTGGGGTCTGCAACCAGAAGGCACAGTTTAAAAATAAGGGAAATACCAGTTTGTGTCTGTAAGAGGAGAAGTTTGTTCACTCATAGGCTTATGCATTTTTGGATTTATCTTGTCTAAAGGATTATGCCAGTTCAGTCTTTGAGTATAGTCAGAGGTTGGTAATCAGATGTCCGTCAATGGCATAAAAGGTTGTGGAGATAATGTGGGTAAAAGGCATTGAGGTGTTAGGTATTCTATTACTGAATTAAATAGTGGAACAGGCTTGAAGGGCTGAAAAGCATAGACCTGTTTCTGTAAGTGAGTCAGCACAGATTAAATGGGAAAAAGGCTTAAGGACGGATAACAATGAATCATGGTGCATGATTGGCTCTCTGACGACAGGACGGGAGAGCGTGGTGATCCCCAAGTGCTATTGCTAAGGCTACAACTTTTTCACAAAAATTACTTGTACATTTACTGACATCATATTCCAGTATTCCAAATATTCCAATTTACAAAGCCTGGAGATATGTTACTAAGCGACTGGGATGTAGACTCGCAGAAAGGGCAGACAAGTGGTAGTTGGAAAATAATGAAATAGTGTGAAGTGGTGTATTTTGGCAGAAGAAATGGAGTGAGGCAATGTGGACCTAATGGCACCGATTTAAAGGTGTTCCAGGGACATGGGTGTGTATAGATCTTTAGAAGATGGCAGGGCATATTGAGAGATAATTACCAAAGCACTTTGATTCTCAGGCTTTTTCAAGTAGGCATATTGAGTACAAAAGCAAGGAAGAAATGTTGAACCTTTACAACCTCTGTTTGGGCCATAGCGAGAGTATTGCATCCAGGAGGGATATAAAGTTTGCTAATGTTTTAGGGATAAACAGAAAACCTTTCAACTATGTTAAAGCAAGAAGAACTTCAAATAATGAGTTGGCTTACGCAGTCTGTTTGCCTAATTGTGTTGGCTAATTATTTGTAATTATCAAACTCTCCACCATGCCCAAAAACTACATGATTTCTTGGGAATTATGGAAGTAGTTGAAAACTTTGGCCAGTTTTTGGAAATAAATCTTGGAGATTTCATATTGTCATTCCCCCTTTAATTCCAAGTACTTGGTATTTACTAACTATTACGTTGTACTGTGGCAAGTACCTTTTCGAAAATCCAAATACTTAATACGAACAACAATACCTTCTGAACTTTCTCCGTTACTTCATCAAAGAACTTCATCAAACTTGTCAAACATAATTTGTCTTAAGACAATAATGACATTCACTTCTGAGCCCATGCTTTCATGACTTAATGATTTATCTGATGTCTGTAGTAAGATGCCTGGAAATGATTTGGCTTTTAGCAAATTTTTGGAGGGGCAGATGAAAATTAGGATCTATTTTCAAGTGGGAATACATTTTGTGTCCAGGACCTTTTGGTCTAATTACTTTCCTTTTGTTGCTCCAATGGGTTTCTTATGAGGTTGGTTTGGAGGGAGATAAAATACTATTCGAGGCCTCCAATTTTTTTTTGTGTGATTTAATTTCCTTGTGTTTAATCAGGTGAGTTCAGCAGTTCACCAGCAGTAAAAGCTAGGTTTGTTTTAATCTATTATGTTTCTGACATTTTAAATGGTTGCAGTGTGTCATTTTAGCTGTCAACACATTCCTGCAATCAGATGCAAACTTTAAAACAAAATACATTTTGTTGAATATTGCAACTTCCCTTAATTCCTTATCCAGGATGAGTAAGTATTTCACTTTCATCACACCTTGTAATGTTTAGCCCAGTAAAACTCTTCATGGCTTTTTTTTAATGATATCAGTTATAGTGTCAACACTATTTTAACTTCTTTGTATAAGTGTGGAATATTCTTAATGTAACCCTGTTAGTCAAAGTAGGGTTACTGCTGGTTGGGTGAGGTAACCAACACTATCTCTTCAGTACAGGCAGAGTTTTGTTTCTGGACATTTTCTCACCAGTGTTTTCGGAGGTGTTGTGATGCACATCTGGAGCAGCTGGGTCTTGAACTGCTTTAAGGAAGGGACGTTGCCATAGAGTCACAGAGGTGTACAGTGCACCACAGGAACCCCTATCAGATTAGTTTGTCGTAACTGCAAGTATTGAATTCAGGTGATGCTTTGTATGACACAGAGTTACTGGTTCAGTAACAAAAATAATAACGGGATGGAATTTTGAAAAGCCACATGCTGATGAACAATTTCCAGTTCATTGATGCCTCTTCCATTTTACCCTCACTCTTCCTTAATTGTTTCAGTTTTGCCAATTCCTCATGCTACCTGAATCCATGCTTCTGGTTTCCTTTCAGAGTTGTGATTTATAACTAAGGTACATTCAGAACTAGTAGTGCAATAGGTATAGAGTCTATAATCAAGTTTATAAACAGCATACATTTGATTGTCTACAACTGAGAATTCCCAATGGTTATTACAGCAGCAATGTAACAGGGTTACTTTTCTTACAGTTTGCCAACGTTGCTCCTGGCAGAATGTGTCCTTGTTTATATTACACCTGAAAAATCGACAGAATTAATCAAATGGGCTTCAACTACGTTTCATACAACTATGTTTATCAATTATGAGCAGGTAAAACTCATTTCAGTGTTTACAGGTAGTGGCTTGCTTAGACATACTTGTAATGAGGACGTGAATTTTGTGACTTTGAATAATTTTAATTTATTCTTGACTTCACTTGGTGAAGCGATTACAAATATGCCATAAAACTAAAATTAGGATAGGAAAATAATACTCTTAATAACTGATTGGGATATTAAAATTAAAACATCATAAAACTTTGCTATTAGCTTTTTTATTTAAAAGCATTTAGTATTGTTCATAATTGGAGACATGGAGATAATTGAGGGCATATGGAATTAGTGTTGGTGCCACTATTATCTGTCTTGATCAAGACCAAAAATTCTCCGGAGATTCTTAAATCAATGTAATCTAATGCAATATTGACTTATCTATCTGGCTGTTTTGGGAAATTGCAGACACAGGAGCCAGCTGTGTTTGCCGAGAAAACAATGGCCACTGTTAAGACGACATTATGTAACACCTTGAATCATTTCTCGATGAGAAATGCTCTGAACTTTTCTGAGTGTAAAATGTTGCGGTTAGCAAATCATTTGGCTTTTCTCCTCGAGCATCTCTGCGTTTTCCATACAGCATCCTCCATTGTACAGTCAGAGATCTTGCAGCCTACCAGCGTATGGGGAAATTATAATGGTTGTGTATGTTTCAGGTGAACATGACTGATCGGTTTGGTCAGGTGATGATTGAAAACCTACAGCGTCGGCAGTGTCACCTTGCTGGAGTCGATATCTGTCAAACTCTGGATACACAGGTTGTGTATACTTTTGGCACAATTGCATTATTAACTTGTTTTTCAGTCTTTCTATTCAAAAAGGCATGTAGTATCACATTTTGCTGCATGGAAGAAACATTTTCAGCCATTGTGCCTAGGCAAACTGAGAAAGAGCTAACAAGTCTCATCCCACTTTCCCTGCTGTTGGTCCATAGCTTTCAATCACCTTTTAAATGCAGGAAGGGTTTCTGGCTTTACTACCTTTTCAGACAGTGGGTTACATATCCTCACCAATGTTTGGGTGAATTATTGTCTCCTCCCCTTCCCTCTAATTCTTCCACCAAGTAGTTTACATCCCCAGATCATCAACTGCACTGCTTAGCCAAGTAGGTCCTTCCTTGTTACTTTATTGAAGTCTCTCATTGTTTTACCTAACTCACCTAAATTTCCCCTCGACTTCATGTGTTCCAAAGGAAACAACCTCACTGCGATCCACTATCCACCACTTCCTCATAGCTAAAGTTTTTCACTGCTGGCAATATCCTTGTTTAATCTCTGTACTCTCTCAAATGCACTTTTTCTTGAAATATTGTCACCACAATTGTACACATGCTCTAACTGCATCCAAACTTATGAGTTATCTTTTGGAATAACCTCACTGCTCTTTATTATTCTTCAGCTAAAGAAGTAGCTTGTATGCTCGCTCAACTATCCTCCCTACCGTTCCTGCTTTATTCAGGGACTTGTGGACATAGCACCTGGCCCGACTGCTCCTTTGCAATTCTCAGTATAATACCATTTAGTTTAGGTTATCAAATCTTTCCTTGTCTTGTTTTCCCTCTTCAAATGCAGTTGTTTTAATTCTTTCATTGTGCTGTGAGTGTTTCTGTCTAGGCCAGTGTCTACAGGCCATCTCAAATTGTCCTTGAGTAGGTAGTTTGGAGCACTGCCTTTGAAGGGTTGCTGTCTGTATGCTATAGGTACACCCAGAGTGCTGGAAGGAAAGGTGTTCCAGGGCTTGACTCAGTACCAAAGAAGGACTGGCAATTATGCTTCCAAGTCCAAATGGTATGGTTTTTTGGAGGAAGACTTGCAGTCGCTGGTATTGCCATGCATCTGTTGTTTTCCTATTTTGAAGTGGTAATGGGTGACGATTTGGAAGGTTCTATTGAAGGAGCCTTGCAGCAGGATGGGGGTCATCCTTTCCCAAGTTCCTGATGTTGTGACATGGGTAAACCCCCTTGCTTAATTTAAACCAGCAACTGCTGATGTTTGGGACAACATTCCGATAGAATCTGCTTAGTCCTAAGAATTGAAGTACCTCTTTTTTTCCGAGGTTGGTCGTGGAAATTCCTTGATGTCCTTCGTCTTTGCGTTCTATTGGGTCAACCTTCCCTTCCGTCATCAATGTTATGTCCCAAGAACATCACCTCTGTTTTCACAAATTCAGTTTTTTTAATCACCAATTTTGCTTCTTGAAATCGTCCAAAGAGCTCTGCCAACTGTGCCATGTGTTCTTTCTAGGACTTACTAAAGATCACTACCTCATCCATATAGACAGCACAGTTTGTTAACCCAATTCTGTGCATGAGTTTTTGCAATGTGGCGGGTGCATTCTTCATTCCAAAGGGCATCACTTTAAACTAATAGACCCATTTGGGGTTACAAACGCAGAAATTTCTTTTGCTGTCTCTGATAAAGGTACCTACCAGTAACCACACATTAAGTCCAATATGGTGACATAACTGGCTTGTCCCACTTTCTCGATACAGTCCTCCAATCTAGGAATTGGATATGAGTCCGATTTTGTAACGGCGTTGACCTTCTGAGAATCCACGCAGAGTCGCTGAGTGCCGTCCGATTTGGGAACTAAGACGATCGGCAAACTCCACTCACTCTGGCTTGGTTCGATGATGTCCTCATCGAACATGGCCTCCACCTCCATCTGAACCTGTCTGCCTCTGGAAGGCTTAAGCTGATAGGGATGTTGTTTAATCAGAGAAGTATTCCCTACATCTACTTCACGTACAATAGCATTAATCCTTCCCATCTGATTCTTACATATGTCCAGTCTTTCAACTGTGTTCTATGCTCCTAAGACAGCTTACTAACCAATTCCACTCCTCAAGGACTTATTCATTTTTTTATTATTTTGAGGCACATTAAAATCCACATCATCTGGATTTGATTCCTCACTCTGTGGGGTAGTAACTAACACCTGTTTCTCCAGTTCTTTCTCTCCAGTATAATATGGTTTCAACGTGATAGCTTTAAGGGGCAGCACGGTGGCACAGTGGTTAGTACTGCTGCCTCACAGCGCCAGAGACCCGGGTTCAATTCCCGCCTCAGGCAACTGTCTGTGTGGAGTTTGCACGTTCTCCCAGTGTCTGCGTGGGTTTCCTCCGGGTGCTCCGGTTTCTTCCCGCAGTCCAAAGATGTGCAGGTCAGGTGGATTGGCCATGCTAAATTGCCCGTAGTGTTAGGTAAGGGGTAAATGTCGGGGTATGGGTGGGTTGCGCTTCGGTGGGTCGGTGTGGACTTGTTGGGCTGAAGGGCCTGTTTCCACACTGTAATCTAATCTAATCTAAGTGACATACCCGATACACTTTTTTCTGTCTGGCATCTTTACTAGATAGTTCACCTGACTTAACTTTTCTCATATTGATAGGCACCACTACACCTGGCTTTGAAGGGATGCCCTATCACTGGTAACAATACTAACACATCATCCCCTTGGGAAAATGTCCAAGTCTCAGAGCTTTTATCTGCCACTTGCTTCATTCTACACTGTGACCTCTTTTGGTGCTGTTTAGCTAACGCACCAACGCAAATTAGTCTCTCCCTCACCTCTGATACATAATCTAAGTGTGAGATCTCCAACTTTGGTCCTGTGAATTTTCCTTTAATTAATTTTGAAGGGCCTCTCGCTTCATGCCCCAATATTAGCTCCAAGGGAGTGAGCTGAGTAGATGCATTTGGGGCATCTCTAATGGCAAACAATATGAATGGGATCCCTTTATCCCAATCATTTGGGTAGTCCTGACAGTATGTTCTCAACATGGTCTTCAAGGTCTGATACCACATTTCTAAAGCTCCCTGGGACTCAGGACAATACGCACTGGATTTAAAGTGTTGTGTACCTAAGCTAGCCATAACCTCCTCAAACAGCGTTCCACAAAAGTTTGACCTGTGGTCCAACTGAATCTCTCTGGGTAGACCAAACCGAGTGAAGAAAGCTACTAACTCCACCACTACCCTTTTTGCCTTGATACTCTGTAACGGCATTGACTTCGGAAATCTGGTAAACACATCCATTATGGTTAACAAGTACTGGTTCCCACATTTAATTCTCAGGAGGGGACCTACACAGTCAGTTATAACCCGTGTGAAATGTTCTTCAAATGTGGGAATCGGCAACAAAGTTGCTGGTTTTATTACCACCTTTGGCTTACCTACCATTCGGCATGTATGACACGTACTGCAAAAGTTAATCACATCCTTGTGCATTCCAGGCCAATAAAAATGTTTTTTTGACCTTAGCCTGAATCTTTCATACCCCTAGGTGACCTCCTACAGGTAGTTCATTTGCTACCCATAGTACCTCCTGTCTGTGTCCTAGCGGCGAACACAATCTGGTGAACTTTGGCCCATTTCTCCTCTGCACTAACCTGCCGTGGTCTCCATTTCCGTCTTAGGATTCTATCTTTCAGATAATGACCCTCCAGCATATCCTGTGCCTCCTTTTCTGAGTATGCTTCCACTTATATATCTGTTATCATCTTGTCTTGCTGTTGTAGGTATAAACACTTCTGTCTGGCCCTCGGTCTATTCAGGTTATTCCTGCCCCATTACATCAAACAGAGTATCCGCTAACTGAACCTCAACTCCTTCATCTTCCTCTTTACTTTTCACTTTGTGCTGTGACTTATGATAGTGTGATCTGGTTACCCTGAAAAAACGAGGATATTTCTGTTTCTTGGTCTTCCTTGGGCTTCTCCACAACGAGGGGTGTCACTCCCACCTTGGATCCGGCCAAATCATTCCCAAGAACAAACTGAATTCCTGGAACTGACACTCTGTCAATCACTCCCACTGTAACTTTCCCAGTCTTGAGTTGGCATTCCAACCTGATCTTGCAAAGGAGAATACTAAATTTCTGTCCATCTATCCCACAAATTATCACACTCTCAGGTAACAGATCAGAAAGAGTGCATATTTGCTCATCTTGTACTATCAGCGACTGGTTAGATCCTGTATCTCTCAAAATTAGAACTTGTTGTCCTTCTCCCCCTGTTCTTTCTGAGTAGACTTTACCCAGAGAGATGAATTCCTTACAGAGATCGGGTCCTAACTGCATAACCAGCCCCTGCCAGGGCTGTGCTCACTCCTGCAGCTCATAAGCTCCTCTTGCAGTTTCCTTTACTACCTTCACTAATGCCACTGGCTTCGCTTCTTTTTACCATATCTTTTCCCACAGTGCATTTCTTTAACAACTAGCATTGTGACTTGACGTGTCCACCTTCTGGCAGTGAAAACACTTTTCCAGTGCCCTTCTGAAACCACCGGCACTGTAATTTTCTGTGTCCCACTCCATTACAGTGAAAACACCTGAGGCCTTTCACCTACCACTGTTCTCTAATCTTTCTTTTGTAGTGCAGGATCTCCCCTTCTATTAACTTCAATCCCTCGCAGGACAAAGTCCTGATAAGAAGCTTGTCTTATGCATCAACATGTATTTGTCTGTTAATTCTGCTGCCCTTCTCACTTCCTGAACTTTCTGTTCCTCTACATGAATCCTCACCATCTCTGGAACTGAGTTTTTAAACTCCTCCAGCAGAATAATCTCTCTTAGAGCTTCCAAGGTCCTATCTATTTTTAAAGCACACCCCCATCCATCAAAATGACTGTTTAATTCTTTCAAACTCAACATAAGTCTGACCTTGTACCTTCTTTGTCTTTCTGAACCGCTGTCGATATGCTTTTGTTACCAATTCATAAGCAGTTAAAATAGTCTGTTTAACCTCTTCATAATGTCTTGACCCGTCATCTGACAGTGCAGCAAATACCTCACTCGCTCTGCCGACCAGATTAGTCTGAACTCACATTACCCATAAATCCTCAGACCTAGCCAGTTTTTCAAATGAAATAAAGAAGGCTTCAATATCTTTCTAATCAAAAGTGGCAGATTTTTGACATATTTCTATATATCACTACCTTCTCTTTTAATCTCCATCCTGTTAACCTGACTTTGCTGACTACGTCACAAATTCTTTCTTTTTGCTCAGCTAAGAACCTTTTCTCTCCTCCCTCTCCCTCTCCCTCTCCCTCTCCCTCTCCCTCTCCCTCTCCCTCTCCCTCTCCCTCTCCCTCTCCCTCTCCCTCTCCCTCTCCCTCTCCCTCTCCCTCTCCCTCTCCCTCTCCCTGTCTTTCTCCCCCCCCCCCCCCGTATCTTCTAACTCTATTTTTCTCTATTCTAATTTGACACACCTAAGTGTTTGAGTAAATCCCGTACAATTTCAACTTTACTTTTGTCCTTGATTAAACCCAAATCTAATTTCTTTACTAATTCTAAAAGTATGGCCATTTTCTTTCCTTCTAAACTTTCTTGGCAAATTTGAGAATCACCTTCAAATCCCAGAACCTCTTTAACAATTTTAAGAGCCATTTCTCTCACTTTTAAATTAATCAACTACAAGTCACCGAAATTAAACAAATTGTCTCACCTACATTTTATTTAAAGATCTAGGACACTAACCTGCAAGTGTTTAAATTTCATAACTTCAAATCTGTGTAAACCAATTCAAATCCCAGACAAGCCTCCAAACTGTTACGACACGGGGTAAACCCTCCTGCTTAATTTAAACCAGCAACACAGAAAAGATTGATCCCTTGCAGTAATCTGTGAAAATTCGAGGGGCCAAAAACTATATCAAAGGTTACGATTTAAAGTATAAATTAACAACTTTATTTCT
Organism: Chiloscyllium punctatum; assembly: GCF_047496795.1. Lineage (NCBI taxonomy): Eukaryota > Metazoa > Chordata > Chondrichthyes > Orectolobiformes > Hemiscylliidae > Chiloscyllium > Chiloscyllium punctatum. The sequence continues at coordinate 2,044,606 of NC_092778.1, read as the reverse complement.
TAAAGTATAACAGAGAATATTTAACCAACAACTATTTACAACTCCTTCCTCTAACCTATCTTTTATTTTCTGTTCTATAATACTCGTCCAATAAACCCCTGACTAAATTTACCAAAATTCAAATTTCAAAACCAGCCAACTGTCGAATCTTTTTATATCTTCCTCTGTCATCTTTTCTTCTTCTTAGGGATTTCTCTTTCACAGGTCATTGATCAATACAAGTATCTTTAAGAGAGCTATTTTTGGGCAGTTTGTACGTGCTGGTGGCTTGGCAGTTCCTCCCCCAGTTGTTCAATTTTTCCTGGTCTTATATGCCAAAGCATTGAATGGTGTCATTGGTTTTTAATCTTGTCAGTATACTAAATTCAAACTTGATTGGAGGTTGGTACTTTGGGGTATAATCTAAAACGATTGGCCGAATTTGAATGTGTTTTGCTGTCTCCAGGCAACCAGCTATACTAGTTGCTGAACCAAAAGGTTACATTGTATCTTGTTCCGAACACATGGTGCTGTCAGGTAGTTCTGCTAGCTTTAAACTCTCTTAAGGGTACAGTACCCCGAACACCTTCATAACACTGACTTGGGTCGTCCTTCTCTCAAATGTTGGTCCTAGGTTCTTACCCTAATCAATGTTCAGCCGAACCAATGCTTCCTTCTGTTCTACTCCCTGATGGTACTGCACACAATCTTAACCTCTCATGTCAGGTCCTCAGTGTCTGCCTTGCTGTCAGTACTGATTCATGTTCCATTACTGCCGGTGCCACTATTCTTTTGCTTCTCAGGAGTTGTGATTTCTTTTTAATCTCAGCTTCCACTATCTTGTGATTATAGCTGTACTCCTTTTTTTTTGTTTGCTGAGCAATAGTAGTCCATTAGAATTCATAGTTCAGTCCTTTTAAATTTGCCTACCCTGAGCCAATTTTAGGTACATTATGTCTCTTTCTATTGGATTCCATGAAGTTTGACTTTACTGACCAATCTACCAAGTACGACCTTGTCAAAAGCTTTTTGCTCATACCAACGTGGACCACAGTAATCTATTTTGTTCCCTACTCAGTCTTCCTTGTTACCCCCTCAGAAGTCAGACTTGATCTTCCCTGAACAAATCCATACTGTCTATAATTAACTCATTTCTTTCTCAATGACAATTGGCGTTGCCACTCAGATTTTTTTCTTATACCTAGGTGTTCTAGTGTGTGGGTCATGCAAGTTAGGATGCAGATACAGCAAATGATTAAGGTGGCCAATGGAATGGTATCCTTTATTGGGAGAGGAATGCAACAGTAAGGATGTTATGCATCACTTGAACTTTGAGAATGATCCTGCCCGATAATCCTGCCCCACTTTTCACAGGTCATGTATAAAAATGCCAATGAATCCACCACAATTACTTGACCAACTGCTCCTTGGAATGAAAGTAATTCACGTCAAGTTTCTTCAGTGAAAGAAAAGAATAATTATTTATTTTGATGCACATATACAAGTGACAATAAAGGATGCCATACGTCTTAAACTATACCCATTTACAAAAAACATATATTTTGACACATGCAATGTTGGAGAACTGTACCAATATACAGAATTCTGAAGATCAAAAATCCAGACCACAAGGTGGGAAGTTCTTTTTCTTTTAGGCCATTTGATTTTTATTTTATTAACTAACACACAGTTTACAAAACAATTAGCATGAACAGCTGTATACAGAGAAACAGCAATTTTCCAAGGGAGAGGAATGGCAAAGCCAGGCCCCAACCCCCACCATTCAACCAGTTTTCAGGGAAACGAGGACAAACCTCAAATCCTGCCAATTGATTTTTTTTTAATGTGATGAGATATTTGATGCTGGTCCTTTGATTTAATGATTTGTGAAGTGACCTTGGCTCTTGTATGAATTATTTTGGTCAGGCTTTCTTGGCTGTTTCAGGGATTGAAATGTCCCAGGTGTTAGTTCGATCTTCACCTTAGCTGCCTGATCAACTTGAGTCTTCCTATTGACATATATATTCGAATCACTGAACAACTTCTTTAGTGTTTTGTAGCTTTTTTAAACCTGTTTTCCACACTTGGTTTCTAAACGTCTATCTTTAATTTTCAAATTTGTTTTTCTCTCCTTTCTGAATCAATGCTCAGGTTCTCACCCCCCCCAACAAGTTAGTTTAAACCCTTCCCCAAGCAGCAACGCTTTGACAATATGGATGCCAGGCAATGATGCCATGACCTTTTGGTAGTCACTACATGATTTCCAAGGTCCAGACATGGCAGTGACTTCCACAAGTGCGTCCTTTCATTCACTTGCTGATTGAAATGTGTGTAATGTCCCACTGGCTGTGTAACCTGGAGGGTGAGTTGATCCCAGAAAGGTTGCAGTGGAAACAGTCCTGACTTGTACAGGTCTCTATCCCTCAGAAATCTAAAGTCCTTTCTCCTTCACCTTCTCCTCAGCAATAGTTTTATCTACCCAGTGTCCTTCTATTCATTAACTAGGACATGCGACCAGGCATGAAATCAGAGTTCACAACCTTTGACATTGTGTTTATATTTTTGGAGTCTAAGAACCACATTATACCTGTGTCTTTTATCTCTCTCTCTCACTTTGTCATTAATGCCAGTATGGATCATAACTTCTGGCAAGTCACCCCTTTCGATGTTCTGCAGCTACTGAGTTGCACATTAACCCTGGCACCAAAGATGCAACATACCATCAATGGCTGGAAAAGCCCATCTTGCATAATCCCCTTGTGCTGACCACCTTCTCCCCATCCTGCTGAATCCTGATTTGGAAGTGCCAGTGTTGGACTGGGGTGGACAAAGTTAAAAATCTCACAATGGCAGGTTATAGTCCAACAGGTTTAATTGGAGCCTGCTGATTCCTAACCATCATTCATGCTGACATTCAGAGCGAGAGAGCAGGTTGCAGGGACTCCTGCACTACATGCCTTGACCTCCTTGACTGTCTGATGGTCCACTCCATAGAATCCATTGACTCCTTAGAATCCCTACAGCGTGAAAACAGCCCATTCGGCCCAACAAATCCACACCAACCCTCCGAAGAGCATCCCACCCTGTAATCCTGCATTATCCATGGCTAACGCAGCGAACCTACACATCTCTGAACATTACAGGGTAATTTAGCATGGCCAGTCTACCTAACCTGCACATCTTTGGATTGTAGGAGTAAACTGGAATACTCAGAGGCAACCCACACAGACACTGAGAGAATGTGCAAACTCCACACAGACAGTCGCCTGAGGCTGGAATTGAACATGGGTCACTGGCGCTGTGAGGCAGCAGTGCTAACCACTGAGCCACCGTGCTGCTTTCTTTTTATACATGCTTAAATTGCGGGGTGCTCAGCTCCTGAAAAGTGATGACTGTGTACCTACAGTCTTGTAAATGTGCTGTAGTGATAGCAGCTCGTGCTCAGACACCTGGAACTTCAGCTGATGGCACATTCCACACTAATGCTTGCCCAGGACATAAGGTGGGTGCATTCCTGTGTGACACAGGACAGAGATCCCCTGCCAAGCCTGTGTTTCTAAATTAGACTACCACCTTAACATACACAAAATAAAACTGAAGCTTTTTCCTGATGGAGGATTTAAAAAATACGCATCAGCTGCTCACAAATTACCTACTTCCCTTTCCTTCATCATTTTGAGGGCTTTTTCTTAATCTATAACAGTCATTCTCCCTTAACTCTAGGCTCTGTAATTTAGGCTTAATATTAAGGCTTAATATTAGCAACTTTCTACTTGTAACTCCCAAACCCCTCTCAGTTCTCCAGTCTGTGCTCCTTTATGTTTGGGTTTCTGAATGGCTATGGTTCTGTTACCCTGTTTGTCAAACAGCTTGTCTGTCCATCCCTGATTTCTCTTGTCCTCCAGCCCTGTTTTCCCTCAGGCTGTCACTTGCCAGTTTTGTTGATGCCCACCTTTGCGTTTACCGATCAGCCACTCACTACTTTTCTTGAGATTTCCCCCTCCCTGCCGTTTGTCAAATGCTGTTGAATAAGCTCGTTAAACAATTCGTTGAAGCCTCATCAAATGCACATTGAAATCACCCGCAGTCCCCCTCAAATGAGTATGATTTAGCATCCAAGAACTTCCGTGTCACTGACCCTGTGATCTTTGGCCAAATAGCTCGCTCATAGAGCCCCATGTCCAACCACCTATTTGGCAGGTGTCTGATGGCTGGATGTGGTCCTTGGCCTTGAAATCATCAATATTCTTTCTCCATTTATTTTTCCTTCCATCCTTTTGCTGATGGGTGTGTCCTTTAATACAGGAGTTTCCTCTGAGTTGGTTTCTTCTGAATGAGGGTCTCCAATTCATTGACATTTATGTTGCATTTCATGAGGGAGGCCTTCAGGGTGTCTTTGAAACTTTTGGCCTTCTCTCAGCCAAGTGCCTTCCTGGAGCTGGGTGAAGATGCTTTGCTTTGGCAGATGGAAACCAGAGTCCTGAACAGCTGGCCAACCCAACAGAGTTGCTGCTGGATGATCTTGGCCTTGACGATGGTGTTGTTGGCTGCTTCAGGGATGCTGGTGTTAGTATGTCTGTCTAGTTGGTGTAAGAATCCACCTCCCACTGTGTTGATTGTATTTCTCAAGGGCCGGAAGATGGCGTCTATCCTTAGTCCAAATATTGGAGCTTTATAGAAGAATCGCAAGGAAGATAGCCTCGTGCACAAGGATTTTGGGATCAAGAGATGTCATGGTTGTTGAAGACTCTCATTCTTAGGCATCCAAAGGCATGCTCGCAGATTGGATGTGATGTTGACTCTCTACGTCACTGCCAGCCTTAGATGAGAGTAGTTTCCCAGCCAGGGGGAAATGCTCCCCATTTGGGCGGATTTCTTGTGTTGGTCTTGAGGAGGGATGGAGCAGAACTTGGCCTGGGATGGGTTGGTAAAGGATTTGTGTCTTCCTGAGGTTAAGGCTGAGACCAGTCCTTTGTTATGCTTCTGTGAAGGCTGTAAAGGAGGCTTGTTGTTACCTGTATACTGAAGTTCCACAAGTGAGGCCTGTGTCATTTTCTTCTTGATTTTCATCCAGTTGAGATTGTGAAGTTTTCTGTCCATCCTGTAAACAGTGTCCACAGCACTGGGGAGCTTGTTCTTGACATGATGGAAGGTGGTGGTGATGAAGATAGAGAAAAGATTGGTAGTGATGGCAAGTCCCTGCTTCAACCCTCTCTCGATCTGAAAGGATTCTGTCATTTTACCATCAGTGAGGGCCGTCACCAACAACTTATTATGAAGGAGGCGGGGGATGTTGACGAGTTTCACTGGACAGTCAGCCTTTGACCGTGTCTTCCATAGTGCCTCCTGATTGAGTCAACATCCTTCATCGAGTCAGTGAAGGCCGGGGTAGAGTGGTTGGTGTTGGTTCTGGCATTTCTCTTGGAGTTCCTAAGCAGTGAAAATTATATTCATAACTCCAAAGTTTGATCGGAAGCCACACTGGCTTTCAGGAAGAATTTCCTCCAGGAGTGGTGCCTCGTGAGGATTCAAAGTATGATCTTCCCAGTGTTGGAGAATGAGGAGATTCCTGGGTAACTCCCCTGATCCCCTTTGATCTCCTTTCTTGAACAGGGTGGCAATGCAGCATTTCTGAGATTAGCAGGGATTTCTCCTTTTGTCCCAGATTTCCATGACCAGCTGGTGGAAATGACGGGTAAGGTTTGCTGCTCCAAGTTTGCAGTTGTCCATTGCGATCCTATCCACTCCTGTAGCTTTTCCATTCTTCATGTGCCTAATGGCAGCTTTGACTTCTGCTAGACTAGGTAGGACTCCAAGATCATCATTGATGGGAAATTGAGCAATTTCCTCAAAACACGTCCTTGCTGACAATTGTATCGTGGTTTCGGTGTTCTTTGAAGTGGTCTATCCATTGGAGGCTGATGTTTTCTCAGTTCCTGGAAAGGGTTCCATCCAGCAGTCAATTTAAAACCACTCCGTGTTGAGTAGTTTTTTGATGAATGTGCCTCTCATTCTGGGCAGGCATCAAGACAGAGAGTCCACATCCTGTCCAATCTGCGCGCATCACTTTCAGATGCTGAAGGATAGGTCGAGCTTGTTGGGTGTGTATGGTGCCTTGGTGGCACTGAAGGAACCCTGGGTTGTGCTTGTCCTCATGGAGTTGGCTCTCCTTAGCTTTTTCACTCCAGTATTGCTTCTCGATTTGCACTAAATTCCTCCTTCAGCCAACAACACAAACCTCAGATTGATTGGTTATTCACCTTGTTCTTGTTTGAATAATGTTTCTGGTACTGAACATAAATCCAGTTTGTCTGTACAGCTAGTCTTGGCACTCTTTTAAATTAAACACATTGAGGCATTTTGAGATTCTAATGGAAACACATGTTTGCCTCCTTTCATTTTATTGAATTTCAAATTGACTACCATGGTTCTGAAATATTAAACAACTTTAAGTACAGTCTGAGATTTAAAATTTAAAATGGTTTGGGGCTTCTTTCTTCACAGAAAAACCGGTTTCTTTTGAATGGCTGGGATCATGCAAATGCTATGGACATGATGACAGTTTATAATAGTTTGCCACAAGCAGATATTCAGAGGTACGTGTAATTTGAGAATTTGCTTTTTGTTGTGGTCCTCTGCTGCTCGCAGTGGGAATTAATGTGACTGTCAATCACTGTGCCCAGACCATATTCAAACTCAACTCTTTGACGTTGCAGGAGGTAAAAGTAGTTTATAGGGCTGTCAGTCGGAAAAATTGATATAAAAATATAGCTTTAAAGGCCACAAAATGAGGGATCTGTCAATACAATTTACAGAATGAATTGTCCAATGTGAAAGTAATTTATGTGGAATTTGGCTTTATGGAATTCCTTCAGCTTTTGCTTTTTCTGACATGTTGGCATTAGATCTCGGAACTGGATTTGCAGGTTTTGCAAGGCATTGCAACAGGACTGCAACCAAGGACTAGCTCATCTCTTGAAGACTAGCTTGAGAAAGCCATGGCCAGTAGCTGAGGATTCAGCCTACCATTCCTCTCCACATGGCCTGCCCACTCATTGTTCACAATTCAGAGACAGGGAAGTGATGGGTTTGCAACAGGCTGCTTCTTGGCCGATGACCTCACCACACAAGCACTGCTTGGCCTGATGGCTGCAGTCAAGAGGGTGGAATAGGGCACTCAAGTTTCAGCAGCGAGAGTGGGAGAGAGAGAGAGAGACGTGCAGTGAGTGTGTGTGTGAGAGAGAGAGAGAGAGACGTGCAGTGAGTGTGTGTGAGAGAGAGAGAGAGAGACGTGCAGTGAGTGTGTGAGAGAGAGAGAGACGTGCAGTGAGTGTGTGTGAGAGAGAGAGAGAGAGAGACGTGCAGTGAGTGTGTGTGAGAGAGAGAGAGAGACGTGCAGTGAGTGTGTGAGAGAGAGAGAGAGACGTGCAGTGAGTGTGTGAGAGAGAGAGAGAGAGACGTGCAGTGAGTGTGTGTGAGAGACAGAGAGAGACGTGCAGTGAGTGTGTGTGTGTGTGAGACAGAGACGTGCAGTGAGTGTGTGTGTGTGAGAGAGAGACGTGCAGTGAGTATGTGTGTGTGAGAGAGAGACGTGCAGTGAGTGTGTGTGTGTGAGAGAGAGACGTGCAGTGACTGTGTGTGTGTGAGAGAGAGAGACGTGCAGTGAGTGTGTGTGTGTGTGAGAGAGAGAGACGTGCAGTGAGTGTGTGTGTGTGAGAGAGAGAGACGTGCAGTGAGTGTGTGTGAGAGAGAGAGAGAGGCGTGCAGTGAGTGTGTGTGAGAGAGAGAGAGAGACGTGCAGTGAGTGTGTGTGAGAGAGAGAGAGAGACGTGCAGTGAGTGTGTGTGAGAGAGAGAGAGAGAGGCGTGCAGTGAGTGTGTGTGTGTGTGTGAGAGAGAGACGTGCAGTGAGTATGTGTGTGTGAGAGAGAGAGACGTGCAGTGAGTATGTGTGTGTGAGAGAGAGACGTGCAGTGACTGTGTGTGTGAGAGAGAGAGACGTGCAGTGAGTGTGTGTGTGTGAGAGAGAGAGAGACGTGCAGTGAGTGTGTGTGTGTGAGAGAGAGAGAGACGTGCAGTGAGTGTGTGTGTGTGAGAGAGAGAGACGTGCAGTGAGTGTGTGTGTGTGTGTGTGAGAGAGAGACGTGCAGTGAGTGTGTGAGAGAGAGAGAGAGATACGTGCAGTGAGTGTGTGTGAGAGAGAGAGAGATACGTGCAGTGAGTGTGTGTGTGTGAGAGAGATACGTGCAGTGAGTGTGTGTGTGTGAGAGAGATACGTGCAGTGAGTGTGTGTGTGTGAGAGAGAGACGTGCAGTGAGTGTGTGAGAGAGAGAGAGAGACGTGCAGTGAGTGTGTGAGAGAGAGAGAGAGACGTGCAGTGACTGTGTGTGTGAGAGAGACGTGCAATGTGTGTGTGTGTGTGTGAGAGAGAGACGTGCAGTGTGTGTGTGTGTGAGAGAGACGTGCAGTGAGTGTGTGTGTGTGTGTGTGAGAGACGTGCAGTGAGTGTGTGTGTGTGTGTGAGAGACGTGCAGTGAGTGTGTGTGTGTGTGAGAGACGTGCAGTGAGTGTGTGTGTGTGTGAGAGACGTTCAGTGAGTGTGTGTCTGTGTGTGAGAGACGTGCAGTGTGTGTGTGTGTGAGAGAGAGACGTGCAGTGAGTGTGTGTGTGTGAGAGAGAGACGTGCAGTGAGTGTGTGTGTGTGAGAGAGAGACGTGCAGTGAGTGTGTGTGTGTGAGAGAGAGACGTGCAGTGAGTGTGTGTGTGTGAGAGAGAGACGTGCAGTGAGTGTGTGTGTGTGAGAGAGAGACGTGCAGTGAGTGTGTGTGTGTGAGAGAGAGACGTGCAGTGAGTGTGTGTGTGTGAGAGAGAGACGTGCAGTGAGTGTGTGTGTGTGAGAGAGAGACGTGCAGTGAGTGTGTGTGTGTGAGAGAGAGACGTGCAGTGAGTGTGTGTGTGTGAGAGAGAGACGTGCAGTGAGTGTGTGTGTGTGAGAGAGAGACGTGCAGTGAGTGTGTGTGTGTGAGAGAGAGACGTGCAGTGAGTGTGTGTGTGTGAGAGAGAGACGTGCAGTGAGTGTGTGTGTGTGAGAGAGAGACGTGCAGTGAGTGTGTGTGTGTGAGAGAGAGACGTGCAGTGAGTGTGTGTGTGTGAGAGAGAGACGTGCAGTGAGTGTGTGTGTGTGAGAGAGAGACGTGCAGTGAGTGTGTGTGTGTGAGAGAGAGACGTGCAGTGAGTGTGTGTGTGTGAGAGAGAGACGTGCAGTGAGTGTGTGTGTGTGAGAGAGAGACGTGCAGTGAGTGTGTGTGTGTGAGAGAGAGACGTGCAGTGAGTGTGTGTGTGTGAGAGAGAGACGTGCAGTGAGTGTGTGTGTGTGAGAGAGAGACGTGCAGTGAGTGTGTGTGTGTGAGAGAGAGACGTGCAGTGAGTGTGTGTGTGTGAGAGAGAGACGTGCAGTGAGTGTGTGTGTGTGAGAGAGAGACGTGCAGTGAGTGTGTGTGTGTGAGAGAGAGACGTGCAGTGAGTGTGTGTGTGTGAGAGAGAGACGTGCAGTGAGTGTGTGTGTGTGAGAGAGAGACGTGCAGTGAGTGTGTGTGTGAGAGAGAGACGTGCAGTGTGTGTGTGTGTGAGAGAGAGACGTGCAGTGAGTGTGTGTGTGTGAGAGAGAGACGTGCAGTGAGTGTGTGTGTGTGTGAGAGAGAGACGTGCAGTGAGTGTGTGTGTGTGTGAGAGAGAGACGTGCAGTGAGTGTGTGTGTGTGAGAGAGAGACGTGCAGTGAGTGTGTGTGTGTGAGAGAGAGACGTGCAGTGAGTGTGTGTGTGTGAGAGAGAGACGTGCAGTGAGTGTGTGTGTGTGAGAGAGAGACGTGCAGTGAGTGTGTGTGTGAGAGAGAGAGATGTGCACTGAGTGTGTGTGTGTGAGAGAGAGACGTGCAGTGAGTGTGTGAGAGAGTGAGAGAGATGTGCACTGAGTGTGTGTGAGAGAGATACGTGCAGTGAGTGTGTGTGAGAGAGAGACGTGCAGTGTGTGTGTGAAAGAGAGAGAGAGACGTGCAGTGTGTGTGTGTGAGAGAGAGACGTGCAGTGTGTGTGTGAG
>NC_092778.1:1992032-2029532 GCF_047496795.1 Chiloscyllium punctatum | reverse complement strand
TGTGTGAGAGAGAGACGCGCAGTGAGTGTGTGTGTGTGAGAGAGAGACGCGCAGTGAGTGTGTGTGTGTGAGAGAGAGACGCGCAGTGAGTGTGTGTGTGTGAGAGACGCGCAGTGAATGTGTGTGTGTGAGAGAGAGACGCGCAGTGAGTGTGTGTGTGTGAGAGAGAGACGCGCAGTGAGTGTGTGTGTGTGAGAGAGAGACGCGCAGTGAGTGTGTGTGTGTGAGAGAGAGACGCGCAGTGAGTGTGTGTGTGTGAGAGAGAGACGCGCAGTGAGTGTGTGTGTGTGAGAGAGAGACGCGCAGTGAGTGTGTGTGTGTGAGAGAGAGACGCGCAGTGAGTGTGTGTGTGTGAGAGAGAGACGCGCAGTGAGTGTGTGTGTGTGAGAGAGAGACGCGCAGTGAGTGTGTGTGTGTGAGAGAGAGACGCGCAGTGAGTGTGTGTGTGTGAGAGAGAGACGCGCAGTGAGTGTGTGTGTGTGAGAGAGAGACGCGCAGTGAGTGTGTGTGTGTGAGAGAGAGACGCGCAGTGAGTGTGTGTGTGTGAGAGAGAGACGCGCAGTGAGTGTGTGTGTGTGAGAGAGAGACGCGCAGTGAGTGTGTGTGTGTGAGAGAGAGACGCGCAGTGAGTGTGTGTGTGTGAGAGAGAGACGCGCAGTGAGTGTGTGTGTGTGAGAGAGAGACGCGCAGTGAGTGTGTGTGTGTGAGAGAGAGACGCGCAGTGAGTGTGTGTGTGTGAGAGACGCGCAGTGAGTGTGTGTGTGAGAGAGAGACGCGCAGTGAGTGTGTGTGTGTGAGAGAGAGACGCGCAGTGAGTGTGTGTGTGTGAGAGAGAGACGCGCAGTGAGTGTGTGTGTGTGAGAGACGCGCAGTGAGTGTGTGTGTGTGAGAGACGCGCAGTGAGTGTGTGTGTGTGAGAGACGCGCAGTGAGTGTGTGTGTGTGAGAGACGCGCAGTGAGTGTGTGTGTGTGAGAGACGCGCAGTGAGTGTGTGTGTGTGAGAGACGCGCAGTGAGTGTGTGTGTGTGAGAGACGCGCAGTGAGTGTGTGTGTGTGAGAGACGCGCAGTGAGTGTGTGTGTGTGAGAGACGCGCAGTGAGTGTGTGTGTGTGAGAGACGCGCAGTGAGTGTGTGTGTGTGAGAGACGCGCAGTGAGTGTGTGTGTGTGAGCGACGCGCAGTGAGTGTGTGTGTGTGAGCGACGCGCAGTGAGTGTGTGTGTGTGAGCGACGCGCAGTGAGTGTGTGTGTGAGAGCGACGCGCAGTGAGTGTGTGTGTGAGAGCGACGCGCAGTGAGTGTGTGTGTGAGAGCGACGCGCAGTGAGTGTGTGTGTGAGAGCGACGCGCAGTGAGTGTGTGTGTGAGAGCGACGCGCAGTGAGTGTGTGTGTGAGAGCGACGCGCAGTGAGTGTGTGTGTGAGAGCGACGCGCAGTGAGTGTGTGTGTGTGAGCGACGCGCAGTGAGTGTGTGTGTGTGAGCGACGCGCAGTGAGTGTGTGTGTGTGAGCGACGCGCAGTGAGTGTGTGTGTGTGAGCGCGACGCGCAGTGAGTGTGTGTGTGTGTGAGAGAGAGAGAGATACGTGCAGTGTGTGTGAGAGAGAGAGAGACGTGCAGTGAGTGTGTGTGAGAGAGAGAGACGTGCAGTGAGTGTGTGTGTGTGAGAGAGAGACACGTGCAGTGAGTGTGTGTGTGTGAGAGAGAGAGAGAGAGAGAGACACGTGCAGTGAGTGTGTGTGAGAGAGAGAGAGAGAGACACGTGCAGTGAGTGTGTGTGTGAGAGAGAGACACGTGCAGTGAGTGTGTGTGTGTGAGAGAGAGACACGTGCAGTGAGTGTGTGTGTGTGTGAGAGAGAGAGACGCGCAGTGAGTGTGTGTGTGTGTGAGAGAGAGAGACGCGCAGTGAGTGTGTGTGAGAGAGAGAGACGCGCAGTGAGTGTGTGTGTGTGAGAGACGCGCAGTGAGTGTGTGTGTGTGAGAGACGCGCAGTGAGTGTGTGTGTGTGAGAGACGCGCAGTGAGTGTGTGTGTGTGAGAGACGCGCAGTGAGTGTGTGTGTGTGAGAGACGCGCAGTGAGTGTGTGTGTGTGAGAGACGCGCAGTGAGTGTGTGTGTGTGAGAGAGACAGAGACGTGCAGTGTGTGTGTGTGAGAGAGACAGAGACGTGCAGTGTGTGTGTGTGTGAGAGACAGAGACGTGCAGTGTGTGTGTGTGAGAGAGAGACGTGCAGTGTGTGTGTGAGAGAGAGACGTGCAGTGTGTGTGAGAGAGAGACGTGCAGTGAGTGTGTGTGTGTGTGTGAGAGAGAGAGAGAGAGATACGTGCAGTGTGTGTGAGAGAGAGAGAGACGTGCAGTGAGTGTGTGTGTGAGAGAGAGAGAGACGTGCAGTGAGTGTGTGTGAGAGAGAGAGACGTGCAGTGAGTGTGTGTGTGAGAGAGAGAGAGAGACACGTGCAGTGAGTGTGTGTGTGAGAGAGAGAGAGAGAGACACGTGCAGTTAGTGTGTGTGTGTGAGAGAGAGAGAGAGACACGTGCAGTGAGTGTGTGTGTGTGAGAGAGAGAGAGAGAGACACGTGCAGTGAGTGTGTGTGTGAGAGAGAGACACGTGCAGTGAGTGTGTGTGTGTGAGAGAGAGACACGTGCAGTGAGTGTGTGTGTGTGAGAGACGTGCAGTGAGTGTGTGTGTGTGAGAGAGAGAGACGTGCAGTGAGTGTGTGTGTGTGAGAGAGAGAGACGTGCAGTGAGTGTGTGTGTGTGAGAGAGAGACGTGCAGTGAGTGTGTGTGTGTGAGAGAGAGACGTGCAGTGAGTGTGTGTGTGTGTGAGAGAGAGACGTGCAGTGTGTGTGTGAGAGAGAGACGTGCAGTGTGTGTGTGAGAGAGAGACGTGCAGTGTGTGTGTGTGTGAGAGAGAGACGTGCAGTGACTGTGTGTGTGTGTGAGAGAGAGACGTGCAGTTACTGTGTGTGTGTGAGAGAGAGACGTGCAGTGACTGTGTGTGTGTGAGAGAGAGAGACGTGCAGTGACTGTGTGTGTGTGAGAGAGAGACGTGCAGTGACTGTGTGTGTGTGAGAGAGAGACGTGCAGTGTGTGTGTGTGTGAGAGAGAGACGTGCAGTGAGTGTGTGTGTGTGTGAGAGAGAGAGAGAGATACGTGCAGTGTGTGTGAGAGAGAGAGAGACGTGCAGTGTGTGTGTGAGAGAGAGAGAGACGTGCAGTGAGTGTGTGTGTGTGAGAGAGAGAGAGAGACACGTGCAGTGAGTGTGTGTGTGTGAGAGAGAGAGAGAGACACGTGCAGTGAGTGTGTGTGTGTGAGAGAGAGAGAGAGAGACACGTGCAGTGAGTGTGTGTGTGAGAGAGAGAGAGAGACACGTGCAGTGAGTGTGTGTGTGAGAGAGAGAGACACGTGCAGTGAGTGTGTGTGTGTGAGAGAGAGAGACACGTGCAGTGAGTGTGTGTGTGTGAGAGAGAGAGACACGTGCAGTGAGTGTGTGTGTGTGAGAGAGAGAGAGAGACACGTGCAGTGAGTGTGTGTGTGTGTGAGAGAGAGAGAGAGACACGTGCAGTGAGTGTGTGTGTGAGAGAGAGACACGTGCAGTGAGTGTGTGTGTGAGAGAGAGACACGTGCAGTGAGTGTGTGTGTGTGAGAGAGAGACACGTGCAGTGAGTGTGTGTGTGTGAGAGACGTGCAGTGAGTGTGTGTGTGTGAGAGACGTGCAGTGAGTGTGTGTGTGTGAGAGAGACGTGCAGTGAGTGTGTGTGTGTGAGAGACGTGCAGTGAGTGTGTGTGTGTGAGAGAGACGTGCAGTGAGTGTGTGTGTGTGAGAGACGTGCAGTGAGTGTGTGTGTGTGAGAGAGAGACGTGCAGTGAGTGTGTGTGTGTGAGACGCGCAGTGAGTGTGTGTGTGTGTGAGACGCGCAGTGAGTGTGTGTGTGTGTGAGACGCGCAGTGAGTGTGTGTGTGTGTGAGACGCGCAGTGAGTGTGTGTGTGTGTGAGACGCGCAGTGAGTGTGTGTGTGTGAGAGACGCGCAGTGAGTGTGTGTGTGTGAGAGACGCGCAGTGAGTGTGTGTGTGTGAGAGACGCGCAGTGAGTGTGTGTGTGTGAGAGACGCGCAGTGAGTGTGTGTGTGTGAGAGAGAGAGACACGTGCAGTGAGTGTGTGTGTGTGAGAGAGAGAGACACGTGCAGTGAGTGTGTGTGTGTGAGAGAGAGAGACACGTGCAGTGAGTGTGTGTGTGTGAGAGAGAGAGAGAGACACGTGCAGTGAGTGTGTGTGTGTGTGAGAGAGAGAGAGAGACACGTGCAGTGAGTGTGTGTGTGAGAGAGAGACACGTGCAGTGAGTGTGTGTGTGAGAGAGAGACACGTGCAGTGAGTGTGTGTGTGTGAGAGAGAGACACGTGCAGTGAGTGTGTGTGTGTGAGAGACGTGCAGTGAGTGTGTGTGTGTGAGAGACGTGCAGTGAGTGTGTGTGTGTGAGAGAGACGTGCAGTGAGTGTGTGTGTGTGAGAGACGTGCAGTGAGTGTGTGTGTGTGAGAGAGACGTGCAGTGAGTGTGTGTGTGTGAGAGACGTGCAGTGAGTGTGTGTGTGTGAGAGAGAGACGTGCAGTGAGTGTGTGTGTGTGAGACGCGCAGTGAGTGTGTGTGTGTGTGAGACGCGCAGTGAGTGTGTGTGTGTGTGAGACGCGCAGTGAGTGTGTGTGTGTGTGAGACGCGCAGTGAGTGTGTGTGTGTGTGAGACGCGCAGTGAGTGTGTGTGTGTGTGAGACGCGCAGTGAGTGTGTGTGTGTGAGAGACGCGCAGTGAGTGTGTGTGTGTGAGAGACGCGCAGTGAGTGTGTGTGTGTGAGAGACGCGCAGTGAGTGTGTGTGTGTGAGAGACGCGCAGTGAGTGTGTGTGTGTGAGAGACGCGCAGTGAGTGTGTGTGTGTGAGAGACGCGCAGTGAGTGTGTGTGTGTGAGAGACGCGCAGTGAGTGTGTGTGTGTGAGAGACGCGCAGTGAGTGTGTGTGTGTGAGACGCGCAGTGAGTGTGTGTGTGTGAGAGACGCGCAGTGAGTGTGTGTGTGTGAGAGACGCGCAGTGAGTGTGTGTGTGTGAGAGACGCGCAGTGAGTGTGTGTGTGTGAGAGACGCGCAGTGAGTGTGTGTGTGTGAGAGACGCGCAGTGAGTGTGTGTGTGTGTGTGAGAGACGCGCAGTGAGTGTGTGTGTGTGAGAGACGCGCAGTGAGTGTGTGTGTGTGAGAGACGCGCAGTGAGTGTGTGTGTGTGAGAGAGACAGAGACGTGCAGTGTGTGTGTGTGAGAGAGACGCGCAGTGAGTGTGTGTGTGTGAGAGAGAGACACGTGCAGTGAGTGTGTGTGTGTGAGAGACGTGCAGTGAGTGTGTGTGTGTGAGAGACGTGCAGTGAGTGTGTGTGTGTGAGAGAGACGTGCAGTGAGTGTGTGTGTGTGAGAGACGTGCAGTGAGTGTGTGTGTGTGAGAGAGACGTGCAGTGAGTGTGTGTGTGTGAGAGACGTGCAGTGAGTGTGTGTGTGTGAGAGAGAGACGTGCAGTGAGTGTGTGTGTGTGAGACGCGCAGTGAGTGTGTGTGTGTGTGAGACGCGCAGTGAGTGTGTGTGTGTGTGAGACGCGCAGTGAGTGTGTGTGTGTGTGAGACGCGCAGTGAGTGTGTGTGTGTGTGAGACGCGCAGTGAGTGTGTGTGTGTGTGAGACGCGCAGTGAGTGTGTGTGTGTGAGAGACGCGCAGTGAGTGTGTGTGTGTGAGAGACGCGCAGTGAGTGTGTGTGTGTGAGAGACGCGCAGTGAGTGTGTGTGTGTGAGAGACGCGCAGTGAGTGTGTGTGTGTGAGAGACGCGCAGTGAGTGTGTGTGTGTGAGAGACGCGCAGTGAGTGTGTGTGTGTGAGAGACGCGCAGTGAGTGTGTGTGTGTGAGAGACGCGCAGTGAGTGTGTGTGTGTGAGAGACGCGCAGTGAGTGTGTGTGTGTGAGAGACGCGCAGTGAGTGTGTGTGTGTGAGAGACGCGCAGTGAGTGTGTGTGTGAGAGAGACGCGCAGTGAGTGTGTGTGTGAGAGAGACGCGCAGTGAGTGTGTGTGTGTGAGAGACGCGCAGTGAGTGTGTGTGTGTGAGAGACGCGCAGTGAGTGTGTGTGTGTGAGAGACGCGCAGTGAGTGTGTGTGTGTGAGAGACGCGCAGTGAGTGTGTGTGTGTGAGAGACGCGCAGTGAGTGTGTGTGTGTGAGAGACGCGCAGTGAGTGTGTGTGTGTGAGAGACGCGCAGTGAGTGTGTGTGTGTGAGAGACGCGCAGTGAGTGTGTGTGTGTGAGAGACGCGCAGTGAGTGTGTGTGTGTGAGAGACGCGCAGTGAGTGTGTGTGTGTGAGAGACGCGCAGTGAGTGTGTGTGTGTGAGAGACAGAGACGTGCAGTGTGTGTGTGTGAGAGAGACAGAGACGTGCAGTGTGTGTGTGTGAGAGAGACGCGCAGTGAGTGTGTGTGTGTGAGAGACGCGCAGTGAGTGTGTGTGTGTGAGAGACGCGCAGTGAGTGTGTGTGTGTGAGAGACGCGCAGTGAGTGTTTGTGTGTGAGAGACGCGCAGTGAGTGTGTGTGTGTGTGAGAGACAGAGACGTGCAGTGTGTGTGTGTGAGAGAGACGCGCAGTGAGTGTGTGTGTGTGAGAGAGAGAGACGCGCAGTGAGTGTGTGTGTGTGAGAGACAGAGACGTGCAGTGTGTGTGTGTGTGAGAGACAGAGACGTGCAGTGTGTGTGTGTGTGAGAGACAGAGACGTGCAGTGTGTGTGTGAGAGAGAGACGTGCAGTGAGTGTGTGTGTGAGAGAGAGAGAGAGATACGTGCAGTGTGTGTGAGAGAGAGAGAGACGTGCAGTGAGTGTGTGTGAGAGAGAGAGACGTGCAGTGAGTGTGTGTGTGTGAGAGAGAGTGAGAGACACGTGCAGTGAGTGTGTGTGTGTGAGAGACGCGCAGTGAGTGTTTGTGTGTGAGAGACGCGCAGTGAGTGTGTGTGTGTGAGAGACGCGCAGTGAGTGTTTGTGTGTGAGAGACGCGCAGTGAGTGTTTGTGTGTGAGAGACACGCAGTGAGTGTGTGTGTGTGAGAGACGCGCAGTGAGTGTGTGTGTGTGAGAGAGACAGAGACGTGCAGTGTGTGTGTGTGAGAGAGACGCGCAGTGAGTGTGTGTGTGTGAGAGACAGAGACGTGCAGTGTGTGTGTGTGTGAGAGACAGAGACGTGCAGTGTGTGTGTGTGTGAGAGACAGAGACGTGCAGTGTGTGTGTGAGAGAGAGACGTGCAGTGAGTGTGTGTGTGTGTGAGAGAGAGAGAGAGATACGTGCAGTGTGTGTGAGAGAGAGAGAGACGTGCAGTGAGTGTGTGTGTGAGAGAGAGAGAGACGTGCAGTGAGTGTGTGTGAGAGAGAGAGACGTGCAGTGAGTGTGTGTGTGTGAGAGAGAGTGAGAGACACGTGCAGTGAGTGTGTGTGTGTGAGAGAGAGAGAGAGACACGTGCAGTGAGTGTGTGTGTGTGAGAGAGAGAGAGACACGTGCAGTGAGTGTGTGTGTGTGAGAGAGAGAGAGAGAGACACGTGCAGTGAGTGTGTGTGTGTGAGAGAGAGAGAGAGAGACACGTGCAGTGAGTGTGTGTGTGAGAGAGAGACACGTGCAGTGAGTGTGTGTGTGTGAGAGAGAGACACGTGCAGTGAGTGTGTGTGTGTGAGAGACGTGCAGTGAGTGTGTGTGAGAGAGAGACGTGCAGTGAGTGTGTGTGTGTGAGAGAGAGAGACGTGCAGTGAGTGTGTGTGTGTGAGAGAGAGAGACGTGCAGTGAGTGTGTGTGTGTGAGAGAGAGAGACGTGCAGTGAGTGTGTGTGTGTGAGAGAGAGACACGTGCAGTGAGTGTGTGTGTGTGAGAGAGAGACGTGCAGTGAGTGTGTGTGTGTGAGAGAGAGACGTGCAGTGAGTGTGTGTGTGTGAGAGAGAGACGCGCAGTGAGTGTGTGTGTGAGAGAGAGACGCGCAGTGTGTGTGTGTGAGAGAGAGACGCGCAGTGAGTGTGTGTGTGTGAGAGAGAGACGTGCAGTGAGTGTGTGTGTGTGAGAGAGAGACGCGCAGTGAGTGTGTGTGAGAGAGAGACGCGCAGTGAGTGTGTGTGTGTGAGAGACGCGCAGTGAGTGTGTGTGTGTGAGAGACGCGCAGTGAGTGTGTGTGTGTGAGAGACGCGCAGTGAGTGTGTGTGTGTGAGAGACGCGCAGTGAGTGTGTGTGTGTGAGAGACGCGCAGTGAGTGTGTGTGTGTGAGAGACGCGCAGTGAGTGTGTGTGTGTGAGAGACGCGCAGTGAGTGTGTGTGTGTGAGAGACGCGCAGTGAGTGTGTGTGTGTGAGAGACGCGCAGTGAGTGTGTGTGTGTGAGAGACGCGCAGTGAGTGTGTGTGTGTGAGAGACGCGCAGTGAGTGTGTGTGTGTGAGAGACGCGCAGTGAGTGTGTGTGTGTGAGAGACGCGCAGTGAGTGTGTGTGTGTGAGCGACGCGCAGTGAGTGTGTGTGTGTGAGCGACGCGCAGTGAGTGTGTGTGTGTGAGCGACGCGCAGTGAGTGTGTGTGTGTGAGCGACGCGCAGTGAGTGTGTGTGTGAGAGCGACGCGCAGTGAGTGTGTGTGTGAGAGCGACGCGCAGTGAGTGTGTGTGTGAGAGCGACGCGCAGTGAGTGTGTGTGTGAGAGCGACGCGCAGTGAGTGTGTGTGTGAGAGCGACGCGCAGTGAGTGTGTGTGTGAGAGCGACGCGCAGTGAGTGTGTGTGTGTGAGCGACGCGCAGTGAGTGTGTGTGTGTGAGCGACGCGCAGTGAGTGTGTGTGTGTGAGCGACGCGCAGTGAGTGTGTGTGTGTGAGCGACGCGCAGTGAGTGTGTGTGTGTGAGCGACGCGCAGTGAGTGTGTGTGTGTGAGCGACGCGCAGTGAGTGTGTGTGTGTGAGCGACGCGCAGTGAGTGTGTGTGTGAGCGACGCGCAGTGAGTGTGTGTGTGTGTGAGAGAGAGATACGTGCATTGTGTGTGAGAGAGAGAGAGACGTGCAGTGAGTGTGTGTGAGAGAGAGAGACGTGCAGTGAGTGTGTGTGTGTGAGAGAGAGAGAGAGACACGTGCAGTGAGTGTGTGTGTGTGAGAGAGAGAGAGAGACACGTGCAGTGAGTGTGTGTGTGTGAGAGAGAGAGAGAGACACGTGCAGTGAGTGTGTGTGAGAGAGAGAGAGAGACACGTGCAGTGAGTGTGTGTGTGAGAGAGAGACACGTGCAGTGAGTGTGTGTGTGTGAGAGAGAGACACGTGCAGTGAGTGTGTGTGTGAGAGAGAGAGACACGTGCAGTGAGTGTGTGAGAGAGAGAGACACGTGCAGTGAGTGTGTGTGTGAGAGAGAGAGACGTGCAGTGAGTGTGTGTGAGAGAGAGAGACGTGCAGTGAGTGTGTGTGTGTGAGAGAGAGAGAGAGACACGTGCAGTGAGTGTGTGTGTGTGTGGGAGAGAGAGAGAGACACGTGCAGTGAGTGTGTGTGTGTGAGAGAGAGAGAGAGACACGTGCAGTGAGTGTGTGTGAGAGAGAGAGAGAGACACGTGCAGTGAGTGTGTGTGTGAGAGAGAGACACGTGCAGTGAGTGTGTGTGTGTGAGAGAGAGACACGTGCAGTGAGTGTGTGTGTGAGAGAGAGAGACACGTGCAGTGAGTGTGTGTGTGAGAGAGAGAGACACGTGCAGTGAGTGTGTGAGAGAGAGAGACACGTGCAGTGAGTGTGTGTGTGAGAGAGAGAGACGTGCAGTGAGTGTGTGTGAGAGAGAGAGACGTGCAGTGAGTGTGTGTGTGTGAGAGAGAGAGAGAGACACGTGCAGTGAGTGTGTGTGTGTGAGAGAGAGAGAGAGACACGTGCAGTGAGTGTGTGTGTGTGAGAGAGAGAGAGAGAGACACGTGCAGTGAGTGTGTGTGTGTGAGAGAGAGACACGTGCAGTGAGTGTGTGTGTTTGAGAGAGAGACACGTGCAGTGAGTGTGTGTGTGTGAGAGAGAGAGACGTGCAGTGAGTGTGTGTGTGTGAGAGAGAGAGACGTGCAGTGAGTGTGTGTGTGTGAGAGACGCGCAGTGAGTGTGTGTGTGTGAGAGACGCGCAGTGAGTGTGTGTGTGTGAGAGACGCGCAGTGAGTGTGTGTGTGTGAGAGACGCGCAGTGAGTGTGTGTGTGAGAGACGCGCAGTGAGTGTGTGTGTGTGAGAGACGCGCAGTGAGTGTGTGTGTGTGTGAGAGACGCGCAGTGAGTGTGTGTGTGTGAGAGACGCGCAGTGAGTGTGTGTGTGAGAGACAGAGACGTGCAGTGTGTGTGTGAGAGAGAGACGTGCAGTGTGTGTGTGAGAGAGAGACGTGCAGTGTGTGTGTGAGAGAGAGACGTGCAGTGTGTGTGAGAGAGAGAGAGACGTGCAGTGAGTGTGTGTGTGAGAGAGAGAGAGACGTGCAGTGAGTGTGTGTGAGAGAGAGAGACGTGCAGTGAGTGTGTGTGTGTGAGAGAGAGAGAGAGACACGTGCAGTGAGTGTGTGTGTGAGAGAGAGAGAGAGAGACACGTGCAGTGAGTGTGTGTGTGTGAGAGAGAGAGAGAGACACGTGCAGTGAGTGTGTGTGTGTGAGAGAGAGAGAGAGAGACACGTGCAGTGAGTGTGTGTGTGAGAGAGAGACACGTGCAGTGAGTGTGTGTGTGTGAGAGAGAGACACGTGCAGTGAGTGTGTGTGTGTGTGAGAGACGTGCAGTGAGTGTGTGTGTGTGAGAGAGAGAGACGTGCAGTGAGTGTGTGTGTGTGAGAGAGAGAGACGTGCAGTGAGTGTGTGTGTGTGAGAGAGAGAGACGTGCAGTGAGTGTGTGTGTGTGAGAGAGAGAGACGTGCAGTGAGTGTGTGTGTGTGAGAGAGAGACACGTGCAGTGAGTGTGTGTGTGTGAGAGAGAGACGTGCAGTGTGTGTGTGTGAGAGAGAGACGTGCAGTGAGTGTGTGTGTGTGTGAGAGAGAGACGTGCAGTGTGTGTGTGAGAGAGAGACGTGCAGTGTGTGTGTGTGTGTGAGAGAGAGACGTGCAGTGACTGTGTGTGTGAGAGAGAGACGTGCAGTGACTGTGTGTGTGTGAGAGAGAGAGACGTGCAGTGACTGTGTGTGTGTGAGAGAGAGACGTGCAGTGTGTGTGTGTGTGACAGAGAGACGTGCAGTGAGTGTGTGTGTGTGTGAGAGAGAGAGAGAGATACGTGCAGTGTGTGTGAGAGAGAGAGAGGCGTGCAGTGAGTGTGTGTGTGAGAGAGAGAGAGACGTGCAGTGAGTGTGTGTGTGTGAGAGAGAGAGAGAGACACGTGCAGTGAGTGTGTGTGTGTGAGAGAGAGAGAGAGACACGTGCAGTGAGTGTGTGTGTGTGAGAGAGAGAGAGAGAGACACGTGCAGTGAGTGTGTGTGAGAGAGAGAGAGAGAGACACGTGCAGTGAGTGTGTGTGTGTGAGAGAGAGAGACACGTGCAGTGAGTGTGTGTGTGTGAGAGAGAGAGACACGTGCAGTGAGTGTGTGTGTGTGAGAGAGAGAGAGAGACACGTGCAGTGAGTGTGTGTGTGTGAGAGAGAGACACGTGCAGTGAGTGTGTGTGTGAGAGAGAGACACGTGCAGTGAGTGTGTGTGTGTGAGAGAGAGAGACGTGCAGTGAGTGTGTGTGTGTGAGAGACGTGCAGTGAGTGTGTGTGTGTGAGAGACGTGCAGTGAGTGTGTGTGTGTGAGAGAGAGACGTGCAGTGAGTGTGTGTGTGTGAGACGCGCAGTGAGTGTGTGTGTGTGAGAGACGCGCAGTGAGTGTGTGAGAGACGCGCAGTGAGTGTGTGTGTGTGAGAGACGCGCAGTGAGTGTGTGTGTGTGAGAGACGCGCAGTGAGTGTGTGTGTGTGAGAGACGCGCAGTGTGTGTGTGTGAGAGACGCGCAGTGAGTGTGTGTGTGTGAGAGACGCGCAGTGAGTGTGTGTGTGTGAGAGAGACAGAGACGTGCAGTGTGTGTGTGTGAGAGACAGAGACGTGCAGTGTGTGTGTGTGAGAGAGACGCGCAGTGAGTGTGTGTGTGTGAGAGACGCGCAGTGAGTGTGTGTGTGTGAGAGACGCGCAGTGAGTGTGTGTGTGTGAGAGAGAGACACGCGCAGTGAGTGTGTGTGTGTGAGAGACGCGCAGTGAGTGTTTGTGTGTGAGAGACGCGCAGTGAGTGTGTGTGTGTGAGAGACGCGCAGTGAGTGTGTGTGTGTGAGAGAGACAGAGACGTGCAGTGTGTGTGTGTGAGAGAGACGCGCAGTGAGTGTGTGTGTGTGAGAGACGCGCAGTGAGTGTGTGTGTGTGAGAGACGCGCAGTGAGTGTTTGTGTGTGAGAGACGCGCAGTGAGTGTGTGTGTGTGAGAGACGCGCAGTGAGTGTGTGTGTGTGAGAGACGCGCAGTGAGTGTGTGTGTGTGAGAGACGCGCAGTGAGTGTGTGTGTGTGAGAGAGACAGAGACGTGCAGTGTGTGTGTGTGAGAGAGACGCGCAGTGAGTGTGTGTGTGTGAGAGACAGAGACGTGCAGTGTGTGTGTGTGAGAGAGACGCGCAGTGAGTGTGTGTGTGTGAGAGACAGAGACGTGCAGTGTGTGTGTGTGAGAGAGAGAGACGTGCAGTGAGTGTGTGTGTGTGAGAGAGAGAGAGAGACACGTGCAGTGAGTGTGTGTGTGTGAGAGAGAGAGACACGTGCAGTGAGTGTGTGTGTGTGAGAGAGAGAGAGAGACACGTGCAGTGAGTGTGTGTGTGTGAGAGAGAGAGAGAGAGACACGTGCAGTGAGTGTGTGTGTGTGAGAGAGAGAGACACGTGCAGTGAGTGTGTGTGTGAGAGAGAGACACGTGCAGTGAGTGTGTGTGTGTGAGAGAGAGACACGTGCAGTGAGTGTGTGTGTGTGAGAGACGTGCAGTGAGTGTGTGTGAGAGAGAGACGTGCAGTGAGTGTGTGTGTGTGAGAGAGAGAGACGTGCAGTGAGTGTGTGTGTGTGAGAGAGAGAGACGTGCAGTGAGTGTGTGTGTGTGAGAGAGAGAGACGTGCAGTGAGTGTGTGTGTGTGAGAGAGAGACGTGCAGTGAGTGTGTGTGTGTGTGAGAGAGAGACGTGCAGTGTGTGTGTGAGAGAGAGACGTGCAGTGTGTGTGTGAGAGAGAGACGTGCAGTGTGTGTGTGTGTGAGAGAGAGACGTGCAGTGACTGTGTGTGTGTGAGAGAGACGTGCAGTGACTGTGTGTGTGTGAGAGAGAGACGTGCAGTGACTGTGTGTGTGTGAGAGAGAGACGTGCAGTGACTGTGTGTGTGAGAGAGAGACGTGCAGTGTGTGTGTGTGTGAGAGAGAGACGTGCAGTGAGTGTGTGTGTGTGTGTGTGTGAGAGAGAGAGAGAGATACGTGCAGTGAGTGTGTGTGTGAGAGAGAGAGAGACGTGCAGTGAGTGTGTGTGTGTGAGAGAGAGACACGTGCAGTGAGTGTGTGTGTGTGAGAGAGAGAGAGAGACACGTGCAGTGAGTGTGTGTGTGTGAGAGAGAGAGAGAGACACGTGCAGTGAGTGTGTGTGTGTGAGAGAGAGAGAGAGACACGTGCAGTGAGTGTGTGTGTGTGAGAGAGAGAGAGAGACACGTGCAGTGAGTGTGTGTGTGAGAGAGAGACACGTGCAGTGAGTGTGTGTGTGTGAGAGAGAGACACGTGCAGTGAGTGTGTGTGTGTGAGAGAGAGACGTGCAGTGTGTGTGTGTGAGAGAGAGACGTGCAGTGAGTGTGTGTGTGTGAGAGAGAGACGTGCAGTGAGTGTGTGTGTGTGTGAGAGAGAGACGTGCAGTGTGTGTGTGAGAGAGAGAGACGTGCAGTGACTGTGTGTGTGAGAGAGAGAGACGTGCAGTGACTGTGTGTGTGTGAGAGAGAGACGTGCAGTGTGTGTGTGTGTGAGAGAGAGACGTGCAGTGAGTGTGTGTAGTGTGAGAGAGAGAGAGAGATACGTGCAGTGTGTGTGAGAGAGAGAGAGACGTGCAGTGAGTGTGTGTGTGAGAGAGAGAGACGTGCAGTGAGTGTGTGTGTGTGAGAGAGAGAGAGAGACACGTGCAGTGAGTGTGTGTGTGTGAGAGAGAGAGAGAGAGACACGTGCAGTGAGTGTGTGTGTGAGAGAGAGACACGTGCAGTGAGTGTGTGTGTGTGAGAGACGTGCAGTGAGTGTGTGTGTGTGTGAGAGAGAGACGTGCAGTGAGTGTGTGTGTGTGAGAGAGAGACGTGCAGTGAGTGTGTGTGTGTGAGAGAGAGACGTGCAGTGAATGTGTGTGTGTGAGAGAGAGACGTGCAGTGAGTGTGTGTGTGTGAGACGCGCAGTGAGTGTGTGTGTGTGAGAGAGACGCGCAGTGAGTGTGTGTGTGTGAGAGACGCGCAGTGAGTGTGTGTGTGTGAGAGACGCGCAGTGAGTGTGTGTGTGTGAGAGACGCGCAGTGAGTGTGTGTGTGTGAGAGACGCGCAGTGAGTGTGTGTGTGTGAGAGACGCGCAGTGAGTGTGTGTGTGTGAGAGACGCGCAGTGAGTGTGTGTGTGTGAGAGACGCGCAGTGAGTGTGTGTGAGTGAGAGACGCGCAGTGAGTGTGTGTGAGTGAGAGACGCGCAGTGAGTGTGTGTGTGTGAGAGACGCGCAGTGAGTGTGTGTGTGTGTGAGAGACGCGCAGTGAGTGTGTGTGTGTGTGAGAGACGCGCAGTGAGTGTGTGTGTGTGTGAGAGACGCGCAGTGAGTGTGTGTGTGTGAGAGACGCGCAGTGAGTGTGTGTGTGTGAGAGACGCGCAGTGAGTGTGTGTGTGTGAGAGACGCGCAGTGAGTGTGTGTGTGTGAGAGAGAGAGACGTGCAGTGAGTGTGTGTGTGTGAGAGAGAGACACGTGCAGTGAGTGTGTGTGAGTGAGAGAGAGACACGTGCAGTGAGTGTGTGTGTGTGAGAGACGTGCAGTGAGTGTGTGTGTGTGAGAGAGAGAGACGTGCAGTGAGTGTGTGTGTGTGAGAGAGAGACACGTGCAGTGAGTGTGTGTGTGTGAGAGAGAGACACGTGCAGTGAGTGTGTGTGTGTGAGAGAGAGACACGTGCAGTGAGTGTGTGTGTGTGAGAGAGAGACACGTGCAGTGAGTGTGTGTGTGTGAGAGAGAGACACGTGCAGTGAGTGTGTGTGTGTGAGAGAGAGACGTGCAGTGTGTGTGTGTGAGAGAGAGACGTGCAGTGAGTGTGTGTGTGTGTGAGAGAGAGACGTGCAGTGAGTGTGTGTGTGTGTGAGAGAGAGACGTGCAGTGTGTGTGTGAGAGAGAGACGTGCAGTGACTGTGTGTGTGTGAGAGAGAGACGTGCAGTGACTGTGTGTGTGAGAGAGAGAGACGTGCAGTGACTGTGTGTGTGTGAGAGAGAGACGTGCAGTGTGTGTGTGTGTGAGAGAGAGACGTGCAGTGAGTGTGTGTGTGTGTGTGTGAGAGAGAGAGAGAGATACGTGCAGTGTGTGTGAGAGAGAGAGAGACGTGCAGTGAGTGTGTGTGTGAGAGAGAGAGACGTGCAGTGAGTGTGTGTGTGTGAGAGAGAGAGAGACACGTGCAGTGAGTGTGTGTGTGTGAGAGAGAGAGAGAGAGACACGTGCAGTGAGTGTGTGTGTGAGAGAGAGACACGTGCAGTGAGTGTGTGTGTGAGAGAGAGACACGTGCAGTGAGTGTGTGTGTGTGAGAGACGTGCAGTGAGTGTGTGTGTGTGAGAGAGAGAGACGTGCAGTGAGTGTGTGTGTGTGAGAGAGAGACGTGCAGTGAGTGTGTGTGTGTGAGAGAGAGACGTGCAGTGAATGTGTGTGTGTGAGAGAGAGACGTGCAGTGAGTGTGTGTGTGTGAGAGAGAGACGTGCAGTGAGTGTGTGTGTGTGAAAGAGAGACGTGCAGTGAGTGTGTGTGTGTGAGAGACGCGCAGTGAGTGTGTGTGTGTGAGAGACGCGCAGTGAGTGTGTGTGTGTGAGAGACGCGCAGTGAGTGTGTGTGTGTGAGAGACGCGCAGTGAGTGTGTGTGTGTGAGAGACGCGCAGTGAGTGTGTGTGTGTGAGAGAGAGAGACGTGCAGTGAGTGTGTGTGTGTGAGAGAGAGACACGTGCAGTGAGTGTGTGTGAGTGAGAGAGAGACGTGCAGTGAGTGTGTGTGAGAGAGAGACGTGCAGTGAATGTGTGTGTGTGAGAGAGAGACGTGCAGTGAGTGTGTGTGTGTGAAAGAGAGACGTGCAGTGAGTGTGTGTGTGTGAAAGAGAGACGCGCAGTGAGTGTGTGTGTGTGAGAGACGCGCAGTGAGTGTGTGTGTGTGAGAGACGCGCAGTGAGTGTGTGTGTGTGAGAGACGCGCAGTGAGTGTGTGTGTGTGAGAGACGCGCAGTGAGTGTGTGTGTGTGAGAGACGCGCAGTGAGTGTGTGTGTGTGAGAGACGCGCAGTGAGTGTGTGTGTGTGTGAGAGACGCGCAGTGAGTGTGTGTGTGTGTGAGAGACGCGCAGTGAGTGTGTGTGTGTGTGAGAGACGCGCAGTGAGTGTGTGTGTGTGTGAGAGACGCGCAGTGAGTGTGTGTGTGTGAGAGACGCGCAGTGAGTGTGTGTGTGTGAGACGCGCAGTGAGTGTGTGTGTGTGAGAGACGCGCAGTGAGTGTGTGTGTGTGTGAGAGACGCGCAGTGAGTGTGTGTGTGTGAGAGACGCGCAGTGAGTGTGTGTGTGTGAGAGACGCGCAGTGAGTGTGTGTGTGTGAGAGACGTGCAGTGAGTGTGTGTGTGTGAGAGAGAGACACGTGCAGTGAGTGTGTGTGTGTGAGAGAGAGACACGTGCAGTGAGTGTGTGTGTGTGAGAGAGAGACACGTGCAGTGAGTGTGTGTGTGTGAGAGAGAGAGACGTGCAGTGAGTGTGTGTGTGTGAGAGAGAGAGACGTGCAGTGAGTGTGTGTGTGTGAGAGAGAGAGACGTGCAGTGAGTGTGTGTGTGTGAGAGAGAGAGACGTGCAGTGAGTGTGTGTGTGTGAGAGAGAGAGACGTGCAGTGAGTGTGTGTGTGTGAGAGAGAGACACGTGCAGTGAGTGTGTGTGTGTGAGAGAGAGACGTGCAGTGTGTGTGTGTGTGTGAGAGAGAGACGTGCAGTGACTGTGTGCGTGTGAGAGAGAGACGTGCAGTGACTGTGTGTGTGTGAGAGAGAGACGTGCAGTGAGTGTGTGTGTGTGTGCGAGAGAGAGAGAGATACGTGCAGTGTGTGTGAGAGAGAGAGATACGTGCAGTGTGTGTGAGAGAGAGAGAGACGTGCAGTGAGTGTGTGTGTGTGTGAGAGAGAGAGACGTGCAGTGAGTGTGTGTGTGAGAGAGAGAGACGTGCAGTGAGTGTGTGTGTGTGAGAGAGACACGTGCAGTGAGTGTGTGTGTGTGAGAGAGAGAGAGAGACACGTGCAGTGAGTGTGTGTGTGAGAGAGAGAGAGAGACACGTGCAGTGAGTGTGTGTGTGAGAGAGAGAGAGAGAGACACGTGCAGTGAGTGTGTGTGTGAGAGAGAGACACGTGCAGTGAGTGTGTGTGTGTGAGAGAGAGACACGTGCAGTGAGTGTGTGTGTGTGAGAGACGTGCAGTGAGTGTGTGTGTGTGAGAGACGTGCAGTGAGTGTGTGTGTGTGAGAGACGTGCAGTGAGTGTGTGTGTGTGTGAGAGAGAGAGACGTGCAGTGAGTGTGTGTGTGTGAGAGAGAGACGTGCAGTGAGTGTGTGTGTGTGAGAGAGAGACGTGCAGTGAGTGTGTGTGAGAGAGAGACGTGCAGTGAGTGTGTGTGTGTGAGAGAGAGACGTGCAGTGAGTGTGTGTGTGTGAGAGAGAGACGTGCAGTGAGTGTGTGTGTGTGAGAGAGAGACGTGCAGTGAGTGTGTGTGTGTGAGAGAGAGACGTGCAGTGAGTGTGTGTGTGTGAGAGAGAGACGTGCAGTGAGTGTGTGTGTGTGAGAGAGAGACGTGCAGTGAGTGTGTGTGTGTGAGAGAGAGACGTGCAGTGAGTGTGTGTGTGTGAGAGAGACGCGCAGTGAGTGTGTGTGTGTGAGAGACGCGCAGTGAGTGTGTGTGTGTGAGAGACGCGCAGTGAGTGTGTGTGTGTGAGAGACGCGCAGTGAGTGTGTGTGTGTGAGAGACGCGCAGTGAGTGTGTGTGTGTGTGAGAGACGCGCAGTGAGTGTGTGTGTGTGTGAGAGACGCGCAGTGAGTGTGTGTGTGTGAGAGACGCGCAGTGAGTGTGTGTGTGTGAGAGACGCGCAGTGAGTGTGTGTGTGTGAGAGACGCGCAGTGAGTGTGTGTGTGTGAGAGACGCGCAGTGAGTGTGTGTGTGTGAGAGACGCGCAGTGAGTGTGTGTGTGTGAGAGACGCGCAGTGAGTGTGTGTGAGTGAGAGACGCGCAGTGAGTGTGTGTGTGTGAGAGACGCGCAGTGAGTGTGTGTGTGTGAGAGACGCGCAGTGAGTGTGTGTGTGTGAGAGACGCGCAGTGAGTGTGTGTGTGAGTGAGAGACGCGCAGTGAGTGTGTGTGTGAGTGAGAGACGCGCAGTGAGTGTGTGTGTGAGTGAGAGACGCGCAGTGAGTGTGTGTGTGAGTGAGAGACGCGCAGTGAGTGTGTGTGTGAGAGACGCGCAGTGAGTGTGTGTGTGTGTGAGAGACGCGCAGTGAGTGTGTGTGTGTGAGAGACGCGCAGTGAGTGTGTGTGTGAGAGACGCGCAGTGAGTGTGTGTGTGAGAGACGCGCAGTGAGTGTGTGTGTGAGAGAGAGACACGTGCAGTGAGTGTGTGTGAGAGAGAGACACGTGCAGTGAGTGTGTGTGTGTGAGAGAGAGAGAGACGTGCAGTGAGTGTGTGTGTGTGAGAGAGAGACACGTGCAGTGAGTGTGTGTGTGTGAGAGAGAGACACGTGCAGTGAGTGTGTGTGTGTGAGAGAGAGACGTGCAGTGAGTGTGTGTGTGTGTGTGTGAGAGAGAGACGTGCAGTGTGTGTGTGAGAGAGAGACGTGGAGTGTGTGTGTGAGAGAGAGACGTGGAGTGTGTGTGTGAGAGAGAGACGTCCAGTGACTGTGTGTGTGTGAGAGAGAGACGTGCAGTGACTGTGTGTGTGTGAGAGAGAGACGTGCAGTGACTGTGTGTGTGTGAGAGAGAGACGTGCAGTGTGTGTGTGTGTGAGAGAGAGACGTGCAGTGAGTGTGTGTGTGTGTGTGAGAGAGAGAGAGAGATACGTGCAGTGTGTGTGAGAGAGAGAGAGACGTGCAGTGAGTGTGTGTGTGAGAGAGAGAGAGACGTGCAGTGAGTGTGTGTGTTTGAGAGAGAGAGACGTGCAGTGAGTGTGTGTGTGTGAGAGAGAGACACGTGCAGTGAGTGTGTGTGTGTGAGAGAGAGAGAGAGACACGTGCAGTGAGTGTGTGTGTGTGAGAGAGAGAGAGAGACACGTGCAGTGAGTGTGTGTGTGTGAGAGAGAGCGAGAGAGACACGTGCAGTGAGTGTGTGTGTGAGAGAGAGACACGTGCAGTGAGTGTGTGTGTGTGAGAGAGAGACACGTGCAGTGAGTGTGTGTGTGTGAGAGACGTGCAGTGAGTGTGTGTGTGTGAGAGACGTGCAGTGAGTGTGTGTGTGTGAGAGAGAGAGACGTGCAGTGAGTGTGTGTGTGTGAGAGAGAGACGTGCAGTGAGTGTGTGTGTGTGAGAGAGAGACGTGCAGTGAATGTGTGTGTGTGAGAGAGAGACGTGCAGTGAGTGTGTGTGTGAGAGAGAGAGACGTGCAGTGAGTGTGTGTGTGTGAGAGAGAGACGTGCAGTGAGTGTGTGTGTGTGAGAGAGAGACGTGCAGTGAGTGTGTGTGTGTGAGACGCGCAGTGAGTGTGTGTGTGAGAGAGACGCGCAGTGAGTGTGTGTGTGTGAGAGACGCGCAGTGAGTGTGTGTGTGTGAGAGACGCGCAGTGAGTGTGTGTGTGTGAGAGACGCGCAGTGAGTGTGTGTGTGTGAGAGACGCGCAGTGAGTGTGTGTGTGTGAGACGCGCAGTGAGTGTGTGTGAGTGAGAGACGCGCAGTGAGTGTGTGTGAGTGAGAGACGCGCAGTGAGTGTGTGTGTGTGTGAGAGACGCGCAGTGAGTGTGTGTGTGTGAGAGACGCGCAGTGAGTGTGTGTGTGTGTGAGAGACGCGCAGTGAGTGTGTGTGTGTGTGAGAGACGCGCAGTGAGTGTGTGTGTGTGTGAGAGACGCGCAGTGAGTGTGTGTGTGTGAGAGACGCGCAGTGAGTGTGTGTGTGTGAGAGACGCGCAGTGAGTGTGTGTGTGTGTGTGTGTGAGAGACGCGCAGTGAGTGTGTGTGTGTGAGAGAGAGAGACGCGCAGTGAGTGTGTGTGTGTGAGAGACGCGCAGTGAGTGTGTGTGTGTGAGAGACGCGCAGTGAGTGTGTGTGTGTGAGAGACGCGCAGTGAGTGTGTGTGTGTGAGACGCGCAGTGAGTGTGTGTGTGTGAGAGACGCGCAGTGAGTGTGTGTGTGTGTGAGAGACGCGCAGTGAGTGTGTGTGTGTGAGAGACGCGCAGTGAGTGTGTGTGTGTGTGAGAGACGCGCAGTGAGTGTGTGTGTGTGTGAGAGACGCGCAGTGAGTGTGTGTGTGTGTGAGAGACGCGCAGTGAGTGTGTGTGTGTGAGAGACGCGCAGTGAGTGTGTGTGTGTGAGAGACGCGCAGTGAGTGTGTGTGTGTGTGTGTGTGAGAGACGCGCAGTGAGTGTGTGTGTGTGAGAGAGAGAGACGCGCAGTGAGTGTGTGTGTGTGAGAGACGCGCAGTGAGTGTGTGTGTGTGAGAGACGCGCAGTGAGTGTGTGTGTGTGAGAGACGCGCAGTGAGTGTGTGTGTGTGAGAGACGCGCAGTGAGTGTGTGTGTGTGAGACGCGCAGTGAGTGTGTGTGTGTGAGAGACGCGCAGTGAGTGTGTGTGTGTGTGAGAGACGCGCAGTGAGTGTGTGTGTGTGTGAGACGCGCAGTGAGTGTGTGTGTGTGTGAGAGACGCGCAGTGAGTGTGTGTGTGTGTGAGAGACGCGCAGTGAGTGTGTGTGTGTGAGAGACGCGCAGTGAGTGTGTGTGTGTGAGAGACGCGCAGTGAGTGTGTGTGTGTGAGAGACGCGCAGTGAGTGTGTGTGTGAGAGACGCGCAGTGAGTGTGTGTGTGTGAGAGAGAGAGACGTGCAGTGAGTGTGTGTGTGTGAGAGAGAGACACGTGCAGTGAGTGTGTGTGAGAGAGAGACACATGCAGTGAGTGTGTGTGTGTGAGAGAGAGAGAGACGTGCAGTGAGTGTGTGTGTGTGAGAGAGAGACACGTGCAGTGAGTGTGTGTGTGTGTGAGAGAGACACGTGCAGTGAGTGTGTGTGGGAGAGAGACGTGCAGTGAGTGTGTGTGTGTGAGAGAGAGACGTGGAGTGTGTGTGTGAGAGAGAGACGTGGAGTGTGTGTGTGAGAGAGAGACGTGCAGTGTGTGTGTGAGAGAGAGACGTGCAGTGACTGTGTGTGTGTGAGAGAGAGACGTGCAGTGACTGTGTGTGTGTGTGAGAGAGAGACGTGCAGTGTGTGTGTGTGTGAGAGAGAGACGTGCAGTGAGTGTGTGTGTGTGTGAGAGAGAGAGAGAGATACGTGCAGTGTGTGTGAGAGAGAGAGAGACGTGCAGTGAGTGTGTGTGTGAGAGAGAGAGAGACGTGCAGTAAGTGTGTGTTTGAGAGAGAGAGACGTGCAGTGAGTGTGTGTGTGTGAGAGAGAGACACGTGCAGTGAGTGTGTGTGTGTGAGAGAGAGAGAGAGACACGTGCAGTGAGTGTGTGTGTGTGAGAGAGAGCGAGAGACACGTGCAGTGAGTGTGTGTGTGAGAGAGAGACACGTGCAGTGAGTGTGTGTGTGTGAGAGAGAGACACGTGCAGTGAGTGTGTGTGTGTGAGAGAGAGACACGTGCAGTGAGTGTGTGTGTGTGAGAGACGTGCAGTGAGTGTGTGTGTGTGAGAGACGTGCAGTGAGTGTGTGTGTGTGAGAGAGAGAGACGTGCAGTGAGTGTGTGTGTGTGAGAGAGAGACGTGCAGTGAGTGTGTGTGTGTGAGAGAGAGACGTGCAGTGAGTGTGTGTGTGTGTGAGAGAGACACGTGCAGTGAGTGTGTGTGTGTGAGAGAGAGACGTGCAGTGAGTGTGTGTGTGTGAGAGAGAGACGTGCAGTGAGTGTGTGTGTGTGAGACGCGCAGTGAGTGTGTGTGTGTGTGAGACGCGCAGTGAGTGTGTGTGTGAGAGAGACACGTGCAGTGAGTGTGTGTGGGAGAGAGACGTGCAGTGAGTGTGTGTGTGTGAGAGAGAGACGTGCAGTGAGTGTGTGTGTGTGTGAGAGAGAGACGTGCAGTGTGTGTGTGAGAGAGAGACGTGCAGTGTGTGTGTGAGAGAGAGACGTGGAGTGTGTGTGTGAGAGAGAGACGTGGAGTGTGTGTGTGAGAGAGAGACGTGCAGTGTGTGTGTGAGAGAGAGACGTGCAGTGACTGTGTGTGTGTGAGAGAGAGACGTGCAGTGACTGTGTGTGTGTGAGAGAGAGACGTGCAGTGACTGTGTGTGTGTGTGAGAGAGAGACGTGCAGTGTGTGTGTGTGTGAGAGAGAGACGTGCAGTGAGTGTGTGTGTGTGTGAGAGAGAGAGAGAGATACGTGCAGTGTGTGTGAGAGAGAGAGAGACGTGCAGTGAGTGTGTGTGTGAGAGAGAGAGAGACGTGCAGTAAGTGTGTGTTTGAGAGAGAGAGACGTGCAGTGAGTGTGTGTGTGTGAGAGAGAGACACGTGCAGTGAGTGTGTGTGTGTGAGAGAGAGAGAGAGACACGTGCAGTGAGTGTGTGTGTGTGAGAGAGAGCGAGAGACACGTGCAGTGAGTGTGTGTGTGAGAGAGAGACACGTGCAGTGAGTGTGTGTGTGTGAGAGAGAGACACGTGCAGTGAGTGTGTGTGTGTGAGAGACGTGCAGTGAGTGTGTGTGTGTGAGAGAGAGAGACGTGCAGTGAGTGTGTGTGTGTGAGAGAGAGACGTGCAGTGAGTATGTGTGTGTGTGTGAGAGAGAGACGTGCAGTGAGTGTGTGTGTGTGAGAGAGAGACGTGCAGTGAGTGTGTGTGTGTGAGAGAGAGACGTGCAGTGAGTGTGTGTGTGTGAGAGAGAGACGTGCAGTGAGTGTGTGTGTGTGAGACGCGCAGTGAGTGTGTGTGTGTGTGAGACGCGCAGTGAGTGTGTGTGTGAGAGAGACGCGCAGTGAGTGTGTGTGTGTGAGAGACGCGCAGTGAGTGTGTGTGTGTGAGAGACGCGCAGTGTGTGTGTGTGTGTGTGAGAGACGCGCAGTGAGTGTGTGTGTGTGAGAGACGCGCAGTGAGTGTGTGTGTGTGAGAGACGCGCAGTGAGTGTGTGTGTGTGAGAGACGCGCAGTGAGTGTGTGTGTGTGAGAGACGCGCAGTGAGTGTGTGTGTGTGAGAGACGCGCAGTGAGTGTGTGTGAGTGAGAGACGCGCAGTGAGTGTGTGTGTGTGAGAGACGCGCAGTGAGTGTGTGTGTGTGTGAGAGACGCGCAGTGAGTGTGTGTGTGTGAGAGAGAGACGCGCAGTGAGTGTGTGTGTGTGAGAGAGAGACGTGCAGTGAGTGTGTGTGTGTGAGAGAGAGACGTGCAGTGAGTGTGCGTGTGTGAGACGTGCAGTGAGTGTGTGTGTGAGAGCGACGCGCAGTGAGTGTGTGTGTGAGAGCGACGCGCAGTGAGTGTGTGTGTGAGAGCGACGCGCAGTGAGTGTGTGTGTGAGAGCGACGCGCAGTGAGTGTGTGTGTGAGAGCGACGCGCAGTGAGTGTGTGTGTGAGAGCGACGCGCAGTGAGTGTGTGTGTGAGAGCGACGCGCAGTGAGTGTGTGTGTGAGAGCGACGCGCAGTGAGTGTGTGTGTGAGAGCGACGCGCAGTGAGTGTGTGTGTGTGTGAGAGACGCGCAGTGAGTGTGTGTGTGTGAGAGACGCGCAGTGAGTGTGTGTGTGTGAGAGACGCGCAGTGAGTGTGTGTGTGTGAGAGACGCGCAGTGAGTGTGTGTGTGTGAGAGACGCGCAGTGAGTGTGTGTGTGTGAGAGACGCGCAGTGAGTGTGTGTGTGAGAGACGCGCAGTGAGTGTGTGTGTGTGAGAGACGCGCAGTGAGTGTGTGTGTGTGAGAGACGCGCAGTGAGTGTGTGTGTGTGAGACGCGCAGTGAGTGTGTGTGTGTGAGAGACGCGCAGTGAGTGTGTGTGTGTGAGACGCGCAGTGAGTGTGTGTGTGTGAGAGACGCGCAGTGAGTGTGTGTGTGTGAGAGACGCGCAGTGAGTGTGTGTGTGTGAGAGACGCGCAGTGAGTGTGTGTGTGTGAGAGACGCGCAGTGAGTGTGTGTGTGTGAGAGACGCGCAGTGAGTGTGTGTGTGTGTGAGACGCGCAGTGAGTGTGTGTGTGTGAGAGACGCGCAGTGAGTGTGTGTGTGTGTGAGAGACGCTCAGTGAGTGTGTGTGTGTGTGAGAGACGCTCAGTGAGTGTGTGCGTGTGTGAGAGACGCGCAGTGAGTGTGTGTGTGTGAGAGACGCGCAGTGAGTGTGTGTGTGTGAGAGACGCGCAGTGAGTGTGTGTGTGTGAGAGACGCGCAGTGAGTGTGTGTGTGTGAGAGACGCGCAGTGAGTGTGTGTGTGTGAGAGACGCGCAGTGAGTGTGTGTGTGTGAGAGAGAGACGTGCAGTGAGTGTGTGTGTGTGTGAGAGAGAGACACGTGCAGTGAGTGTGTGTGTGTGAGAGAGAGGGACACGTGCAGTGAGTGTGTGTGTGTGAGATACGTGCAGTGAGTGTGTGTGTGTGTGAGAGACGTGCAGTGAGTGTGTGTGTGTGAGAGAGAGACGTGCAGTGAGTGTGTGTGTGTGAGAGAGAGACACGTGCAGTGAGTGTGTGTGTGTGAGAGAGAGACACGTGCAGTGAGTGTGTGTGTGTGAGAGACGTGTAGTGAGTGTGTGTGTGTGAGAGAGAGAGAGACGTGCAGTGAGTGTGTGTGTGTGTGAGAGAGAGAGACGTGCAGTGAGTGTGTGTGTGTGAGAGAGAGACACGTGCAGTGAGTGTGTGTGTGTGAGAGAGAGACACGTGCAGTGAGTGTGTGTGTGTGAGAGAGAGACGTGCAGTGTGTGTGTGTGAGAGAGAGTGACGTGCAGTGAGTGTGTGTGTGTGAGAGAGAGACGTGCAGTGAGTGTGTGTGTGTGAGAGAGACGTGCAGTGTGTGTGTGAGAGAGATACGTGCAGTGTGTGTGTGAGAGAGAGACGTGCAGTGACTGTGTGTGTATGAGAGAGAGACGTGCAGTGACTGTGTGTGTGAGAGAGAGACGTGCAGTGACTGTGTGTGTGTGAGAGAGAGACGTGCAGTGACTGTGTGTGTGTGAGAGAGAGACGTGCAGTGACTGTGTGTGTGTGAGAGAGAGACGTGCAGTGACTGTGTGTGTGTGAGAGAGAGACGTGCAGTGAGTGTGTGTGTGTGTGAGAGAGAGAGAGAGAGCTACGTGCAGTGTGTGTGAGAGAGAGAGAGACGTGCAGTGAGAGTGTGTGTGAGAGAGAGAGAGACGTGCAGTGAGTGTGTGTGTGAGAGAGAGAGAGACGTGCAGTGAGTGTGTGTGTGAGAGAGAGAGACGTGCAGTGAGTGTGTGTGTGAGAGAGAGAGACGTGCAGTGAGTGTGTGTGTGTGAGAGAGAGACACGTGCAGTGAGTGTGTGTGTGAGAGAGAGAGAGAGACACGTGCAGTGAGTGTGTGTGTGTGAGAGAGAGAGAGAGACACGTGCAGTGAGTGTGTGTGTGTGAGAGAGAGAGAGAGAGACACGTGCAGTGAGTGTGTGTGTGAGAGAGAGACACGTGCAGTGAGTGTGTGTGTGTGTGAGAGAGAGACACGTGCAGTGAGTGTGTGAGAGAGAGACACGTGCAGTGAGTGTGTGAGTGTGAGAGAGAGACACGTGCAGTGAGTGTGTGTGTGTGAGAGAGAGACACGTGCAGTGAGTGTGTGTGTGTGAGAGAGAGACACGTGCAGTGAGTGTGTGTGTGTGAGAGAGAGACACGTGCAGTGAGTGTGTGTGTGTGAGAGAGAGACACGTGCAGTGAGTGTGTGTGTGTGAGAGAGAGACACGTGCAGTGAGTGTGTGTGTGTGAGAGACGTGCAGTGAGTGTGTGTGTGTGTGAGAGAGAGAGACGTGCAGTGAGTATGTGTGTGTGAGAGAGAGAGACGTGCAGTGAGTGTGTGTGTGTGAGAGAGAGAGACGTGCAGTGAGTGTGTGTGTGTGAGAGACGTGCAGTGAGTGTGTGTGTGTGACAGAGAGAGACGTGCAGTGAGTGTGTGTGTGTGAGAGAGAGACACGTGCAGTGAGTGTGTGTGTGTGAGAGAGAGACACATGCAGTGAGTGTGTGAGAGAGAGAGACACGTGCAGTGAGTGTGTGTGTGTGAGAGAGAGAGAGAGAGAGAGACACGTGCAGTGAGTGTGTGTGTGTGAGAGAGAGAGAGACACGTGCAGTGTGTGTGTGTGTGAGAGAGAGAGAGAGACACGTGCAGTGTGTGTGTGTGTGAGAGAGAGAGAGAGAGAGACACGTGCAGTGAGTGTGTGTGTGTGTGTGAGAGAGAGAGAGAGAGAGAGAGACACGTGCAGTGAGTGTGTGTGTGTGTGAGAGAGAGAGAGAGAGACACGTGCAGTGAGTGTGTGTGTGTGAGAGAGAGAGACACGTGCAGTGAGTGTGTGTGTGTGAGAGACGTGCAGTGAGTGTGTGTGTGTGAGAGACGTGCAGTGAGTGTGTGTGTGTGAGAGACGTGCAGTGAGTGTGTGTGTGTGAGAGACGTGCAGTGAGTGTGTGTGTGTGAGAGACGTGCAGTGAGTGTGTGTGTGTGAGAGACGTGCAGTGAGTGTGTGTGTGTGAGAGACGTGCAGTGAGTGTGTGTGTGTGAGAGACGTGCAGTGAGTGTGTGTGTGTGAGAGACGTGCAGTGAGTGTGTGTGTGTGAGAGACGTGCAGTGAGTGTGTGTGTGTGAGAGACGTGCAGTGAGTGTGTGTGTGTGAGAGACGTGCAGTGAGTGTGTGTGTGTGTGAGACGTGCAGTGAGTGTGTGTGTGTGAGACGTGCAGTGAGTGTGTGTGTGTGAGACGTGCAGTGAGTGTGTGTGTGTGTGTGTGAGACGTGCAGTGTGTGTGTGTGAGAGACGTGCAGTGAGTGTGTGTGTGTGAGAGACGTGCAGTGAGTGTGTGTGTGTGAGAGACGTGCAGTGAGTGTGTGTGTGTGAGAGACGTGCAGTGAGTGTGTGTGTGTGTGAGAGACGTGCAGTGAGTGTGTGTGTGTGTGTGTGAGAGACGTGCAGTGAGTGTGTGTGTGTGTGAGAGACGTGCAGTGAGTGTGTGTGTGTGTGAGAGACGTGCAGTGAGTGTGTGTGTGTGTGAGAGACGTGCAGTGAGTGTGTGTGTGTGAGAGACGTGCAGTGAGTGTGTGTGTGAGAGACGTGCAGTGAGTGTGTGTGTGTGTGAGAGAGAGAGACGTGCAGTGAGTGTGTGTGTGTGAGAGAGAGACACGTGCAGTGAGTGTGTGTGTGCGAGAGACGTACAGTGAGTGTGTGTGTGAGAGACGTGCAGTGAGTGTGTGTGTGTGAGAGAGAGAGACGTGCAGTGAGTGTGTGTGTGTGAGAGAGAGAGAGACGTGCAGTGAGTGTGTGTGTGTGAGAGACACGTGCAGTGAGTGTGTGTGTGTGAGAGACGTGCAGTGAGTGTGTGTGTGTGAGAGATGTGCAGTGAGTGTGTGTGTGTGAGAGACGTGCAGTGAGTGTGTGTGTGAGAGAGAGAGACGTGCAGTGAGTGTGTGTGTGTGAGAGAGAGAGACGTGCAGTGAGTGTGTGTGTGTGAGAGAGAGACACGTGCAGTGAGTGTGTGTGTGAGAGAGAGAGACACGTGCAGTGAGTGTGTGTGTGTGAGAGAGAGAGAGACACGTGCAGTGAGTGTGTGTGTGTGAGAGAGAGAGAGACACGTGCAGTGAGTGTGTGTGTGTGAGAGAGAGAGAGACACGTGCAGTGTGTGTGTGAGAGAGAGAGAGAGAGACATGTGCAGTGTGTGTGTGTGTGAGAGAGAGAGAGAGACACGTGCAGTGAGTGTGTGTGTGTGTGTGTGAGAGAGAGAGAGAGAGACACGTGCAGTGAGTGTGTGTGTGTGTGAGAGAGAGAGAGAGAGACACGTGCAGTGAGTGTGTGTGTGTGTGAGAGAGAGAGAGACGTGCAGTGAGTGTGTGTGTGTGAGAGAGAGAGAGACGTGCAGTGAGTGTGTGTGTGAGAGAGACGTGCAGTGAGTGTGTGAGAGAGATACGTGCAGTGAGTGTGTGTGTGTGAGAGACGTGCAGTGAGTGTGTGTGTGTGAGAGACGTGCAGTGAGTGTGTGTGTGTGTGAGAGACGTGCAGTGAGTGTGTGTGTGTGTGAGAGACGTGCAGTGAGTGTGTGTGTGTGAGAGAGACGTGCAGTGAGTGTGTGTGTGTGAGAGAGACGTGCAGTGAGTGTGTGTGTGTGAGAGAGACGTGCAGTGAGTGTGTGTGTGTGAGAGAGACGTGCAGTGAGTGTGTGTGTGTGTGAGAGACGTGCAGTGAGTGTGTGTGTGTGTGAGAGACGTGCAGTGAGTGTGTGTGTGTGTGAGAGACATGCAGTGAGTGTGTGTGTGTGAGAGACGTGCAGTGAGTGTGTGAGAGAGAGACACGTGCAGTGAGTGTGTGTGTGTGAGAGAGAGACACGTGCAGTGAGTGTGTGTGTGTGAGAGAGAGACACGTGCAGTGAGTGTGTGTGTGTGAGAGACGTGCAGTGAGTGTGTGTGTGTGAGAGACGTGCAGTGAGTGTGTGCGTGTGAGAGAGAGAGACGTGCAGTGAGTGTGTGCGTGTGAGAGAGAGAGACGTGCAGTGAGTGTGTGCGTGTGAGAGAGAGAGACGTGCAGTGAGTGTGTGTGTGTGAGAGAGAGACACGTGCAGTGAGTGTGTGTGTGTGAGAGACGTGCAGTGAGTGTGTGTGTGTGAGAGACGTGCAGTGAGTGTGTGTGTGAGAGAGAGAGACGTGCAGTGAGTGTGTGTGTGTGAGAGAGAGAGACGTGCAGTGAGTGTGTGTGTGTGAGAGAGAGACACGTGCAGTGAGTGTGTGAGAGAGAGAGACACGTGCAGTGAGTGTGTGTGTGTGAGAGAGAGAGAGAGAGAGAGAGACACGTGCAGTGAGTGTGTGTGTGTGAGAGAGAGAGAGACACGTGCAGTGTGTGTGTGTGAGCGAGAGAGAGACACGTGCAGTGTGTGTGTGTGTGATAGAGAGAGAGAGAGAGACACGTGCAGTGAGTGTGTGTGTGTGTGAGAGAGAGAGAGAGAGACACGTGCAGTGAGTGTGTGTGTGTGTGTGAGAGAGAGAGAGAGAGACACGTGCAGTGAGTGTGTGTGTGTGTGTGAGAGAGAGAGAGAGAGACACGTGCAGTGAGTGTGTGTGTGTGTGAGAGAGAGAGAGAGAGACACGTGCAGTGAGTGTGTGTGTGTGTGTGAGAGAGAGAGAGAGAGACACGTGCAGTGAGTGTGTGTGTGTGTGTGAGAGAGAGAGAGAGAGACACGTGCAGTGAGTGTGTGTGTGTGAGAGAGAGAGAGACGTGCAGTGAGTGTGTGTGTGAGAGAGACGTGCAGTGTGTGTGTGAGAGAGAGAGAGAGATACGTGCAGTGTGTGTGTGAGAGAGAGACGTGCAGTGAGTGTGTGTGTGAGAGAGAGACGTGCAGTGACTGTGTGTGTGTGAGAGAGAGACGTGCAGTGTGTGTGAGAGAGAGAGAGACGTGCAGTGAGTGTGTGTGAGAGAGAGAGAGACACGTGCAGTGAGTGTGTGTGTGTGTGAGAGAGAGAGAGAGAGACATGCAGTGAGTGTGTGTGTGAGAGAGAGACGTGCAGTGAGTGTGTGTGTGAGAGAGAGACGTGCAGTGAGTGTGTGTGTGAGAGAGAGACGTGCAGTGAGTGTGTGTGTGAGAGAGAGACGTGCAGTGACTGTGTGTGTGTGAGAGAGAGACGTGCAGTGACTGTGTGTGTGAGAGAGACACGTGCAGTGTGTGTGTGTGAGAGAGACACGTGCAGTGTGTGTGTGTGAGAGAGACACGTGCAGTGTGTGTGTGTGAGAGAGACACGTGCAGTGTGTGTGTGTGAGAGAGACACGTGCAGTGTGTGTGTGTGAGAGAGACACGTGCAGTGTGTGTGTGTGAGAGAGAGACGTGCAGTGAGTGTGTGTGTGAGAGAGAGAGACGTGCAGTGAGTGTGTGAGAGAGTGAGAGAGAGACGTGCAGTGAGTGTGTGTGTGAGAGAGAGACGTGCAGTGACTGTGTGTGTGTGAGAGAGAGACGTGCAGTGACTGTGTGTGTGTGAGAGAGAGACGTGCAGTGTGTGTGTGAGAGAGAGAGACGTGCAGTGAGTGTGTGTGTGTGTGAGAGAGAGAGAGAGACGTGCAGTGAGTGTGTGTGTGTGTGAGAGAGAGAGAGAGACGTGCAGTGAGTGTGTGAGAGAGAGAGAGAGAGAGAGAGAGACGTGCAGTGAGTGTGTGTGAGAGAGAGAGAGAGAGACGTGCAGTGAGTGTGTGTGAGAGAGAGAGAGAGACACGTGCAGTGAGTGTGTGTGTGTGTGTGAGAGAGAGAGAGAGACACGTGCAGTGAGTGTGTGTGTGTGAGAGAGAGAGAGACATGCAGTGAGTGTGTGTGTGAGAGAGAGACGTGCAGTGAGTGTGTGTGTGAGAGAGAGACGTGCAGTGAGTGTGTGTGTGAGAGAGAGACGTGCAGTGAGTGTGTGTGTGAGAGAGACGTGCAGTGAGTGTGTGTGTGAGAGAGAGACGTGCAGTGAGTGTGTGAGAGAGAGAGAGAGATTCGTGCAGTGAGTGTGTGTGTGTGAGAGAGAGACGTGCAGTGAGTGTGTGTGAGAGAGAGACGTGCAGTGAGTGTGTGAGAGAGAGACGTGCAGTGTGTGTGTGAGAGAGAGAGACGTGCAGTGAGTGTGTGTGTGTGAGAGAGAGAGAGAGACGTGCAGTGAGTGTGTGAGAGAGAGAGAGAGAGAGAGAGACGTGCAGTGAGTGTGTGTGAGAGAGAGAGAGAGAGACGTGCAGTGAGTGTGTGTGAGAGAGAGAGAGAGACACGTGCAGTGAGTGTGTGTGTGTGAGAGAGAGACGTGCAGTGAGTGTGTGTGTGAGAGAGAGACGTGCAGTGAGTCTGTGTGAGAGACGTGCAGTGAGTGTGTGTGTGTGAGAGAGAGACGCGCAGTGAGTGTGTGTGAGAGACGCGCAGTGAGTGTGTGTGTGTGAGAGACGCGCAGTGAGTGTGTGTGTGTGAGAGACGCGCAGTGAGTGTGTGTGTGTGAGAGACGCGCAGTGAGTGTGTGTGTGAGAGCGACGCGCAGTGTGTGTGTGTGTGAGAGACGCGCAGTGAGTGTGTGTGAGAGACGCGCAGTGAGTGTGTGTGTGTGAGAGACGCGCAGTTAGTGTGTGTGTGTGTGAGAGACGTGCAGTGAGTGTGTGTGTGTGAGAGACGTGCAGTGAGTGTGTGTGTGTGAGAGAGACGTGCAGTGAGTGTGTGTGTGTGAGAGAGACGTGCAGTGAGTGTGTGTGTGTGTGTGTGAGACGTGCAGTGAGTGTGTGTGTGTGTGAGACGTGCAGTGAGTGTGTGTGTGTGTGTGAGACGTGCAGTGAGTGTGTGTGTGTGTGTGAGACGTGCAGTGTGTGTGTGTGTGTGTGAGAC
The DNA here is from genome assembly GCF_047496795.1 of Chiloscyllium punctatum. Classification (NCBI taxonomy): domain Eukaryota; kingdom Metazoa; phylum Chordata; class Chondrichthyes; order Orectolobiformes; family Hemiscylliidae; genus Chiloscyllium; species Chiloscyllium punctatum. The sequence continues at coordinate 1,997,725 of NC_092778.1, read as the reverse complement.
GTGCAGTGAGTGTGTGTGTGTGAGAGAGAGAGAGACGTGCAGTGAGTGTGTGTGTGTGTGTGAGACGAGCAGTGATTGTGTGTGTGTGTGAGAGAGAGACGTGCAGTGAGTGTGTGTGTGTGTGAGAGAGAGAGAGACGTGCAGTGAGTGTGTGTGTGTGAGAGAGACACGTGCAGCGAGTGTGTGTGTGAGAGAGACACGTGCAGTGAGTGTGTGTGTGTGAGAGAGACACGTGCAGTGAGTGTGTGTGTGTGTGAGAGAGACACGTGCAGCGAGTGTGTGTGTGTGAGAGAGACACGTGCAGCGAGTGTGTGTGTGTGAGAGAGACACGTGCAGCGAGTGTGTGTGTGTGAGAGAGACACGTGCAGCGAGTGTGTGTGTGAGAGAGACACGTGCAGTGTGTGTGTGTGTGAGAGAGACACGTGCAGCGAGTGTGTGTGTGTGAGAGAGACACGTGCAGCGAGTGTGTGTGTGTGAGAGAGACACGTGCAGCGAGTGTGTGTGTGTGAGAGAGACACGTGCAGCGAGTGTGTGTGTGTGAGAGAGACACGTGCAGCGAGTGTGTGTGTGAGAGAGACACGTGCAGCGAGTGTGTGTGTGTGAGAGAGACACGTGCAGCGAGTGTGTGTGTGTGAGAGAGACACGTGCAGCGAGTGTGTGTGTGTGAGAGAGACACGTGCAGCGAGTGTGTGTGTGTGAGAGAGACACGTGCAGCGAGTGTGTGTGTGTGAGAGAGACACGTGCAGCGAGTGTGTGTGTGTGAGAGAGACACGTGCGGCGAGTGTGTGTGTGTGAGAGAGACACGTGCGGCGAGTGTGTGTGTGTGAGAGAGACACGTGCAGTGTGTGTGTGTGTGAGAGAGACACGTGCAGCGAGTGTGTGTGTGAGAGAGACACGTGCAGCGAGTGTGTGTGTGTGAGAGAGACACGTGCAGCGAGTGTGTGTGTGTGTGAGAGACGTGCAGTGAGTGTGTGTGTGTGAGAGACGTGCGGTGAGTGTGTGTGTGTGTGTGTGAGAGAGAGAGACGTGCAGTGAGTGTGTGTGTGAGAGAGAGACACGTGCAGTGAGTGTGTGTGTGTGAGAGACGTGCAGTGAGTGTGTGTGTGAGAGACGTGCAGTGAGTGTGTGTGTGTGAGAGAGAGAGAGACGTGCAGTGAGTGTGTGTGTGTGAGACAGAGAGAGACGTGCAGTGAGTGTGTGTGTGTGAGAGACGTGCAGTGAGTGTGTGTGTGTGAGAGAGAGAGACGTGCAGTGAGTGTGTGTGTGTGAGAGAGAGACACGTGCAGTGAGTGTGTGTGTGTGAGAGAGAGACACGTGCAGTGAGTGTGTGAGAGAGAGAGACACGTGCAGTGAGTGTGTGTGTGTGAGAGAGAGAGAGACACGTGCAGTGAGTGTGTGTGTGTGAGAGAGAGAGAGACACGTGCAGTGAGTGTGTGTGTGTGAGAGAGAGAGAGACACGTGCAGTGTGTGTGTGTGAGAGAGAGAGAGAGACACGTGCAGTGTGTGTGTGTGAGAGAGAGAGAGACACGTGCAGTGTGTGTGTGTGTGAGAGAGAGAGAGAGAGAGAGACACGTGCAGTGTGTGTGAGAGAGAGAGAGAGACACGTGCAGTGAGTGTGTGTGTGTGTGTGAGAGAGAGAGAGAGAGAGACACGTGCAGTGAGTGTGTGTGTGTGTGAGAGAGAGAGAGACACGTGCAGTGAGTGTGTGTGTGTGAGAGAGAGAGAGACGTGCAGTGAGTGTGTGTGTGTGAGAGAGAGAGAGACGTGCAGTGAGTGTGTGTGTGAGAGAGACGTGCAGTGAGTGTGTGAGAGAGTGAGAGAGATAAGTGCAGTGAGTGTGTGTGTGTGAGAGACGTGCAGTGAGTGTGTGTGTGTGAGAGACGTGGAGTGAGTGTGTGTGTGTGAGAGAGAGACACGTGCAGTGAGTGTGTGTGTGTGAGAGAGAGACACGTGCAGTGAGTGTGTGTGTGTGTGAGAGAGAGACACGTGCAGTGAGTGTGTGTGTGTGAGAGAGAGACACGTGCAGTGAGTGTGTGTGTGTGAGAGACGTGCAGTGAGTGTGTGTGTGTGAGAGACGTGCAGTGAGTGTGTGCGTGTGAGAGAGAGACGTGCAGTGAGTGTGTGCGTGTGAGAGAGAGAGACGTGCAGTGAGTGTGTGCGTGTGAGAGAGAGAGACGTGCAGTGAGTGTGTGTGTGTGTGAGAGACGCGCAGTGAGTGTGTGTGTGTGAGAGACGCGCAGTGAGTGTGTGTGTGTGAGAGACGCGCAGTGAGTGTGTGTGTGTGAGAGACGCGCAGTGAGTGTGTGTGTGTGAGAGACGCGCAGTGAGTGTGTGTGTGTGAGAGACGCGCAGTGAGTGTGTGTATGTGAGAGACGCGCAGTGAGTGTGTGTGTGTGAGAGACGCGCAGTGAGTGTGTGTGTGTGAGAGACGCGCAGTGAGTGTGTGTGTGTGAGAGAGAGACGTGCAGTAAGTGTGTGTGTGTGAGAGAGAGACACGTGCAGTGAGTGTGTGTGTGTGAGAGAGAGGGACACGTGCAGTGAGTGTGTGTGTGTGAGAGACGTGCAGTGAGTGTGTGTGTGTGAGACGTGCAGTGACTGTGTGTGTGTGAGAGAGAGACGTGCAGTGACTGTGTGTGTGTGAGAGAGAGACGTGCAGTGACTGTGTGTGTGTGAGAGAGAGACGTGCAGTGACTGTGTGTGTGTGAGAGAGAGACGTGCAGTGACTGTGTGTGTGTGAGAGAGAGACGTGCAGTGAGTGTGTGTGTGTGTGAGAGAGAGAGAGAGATACGTGCAGTGTGTGTGAGAGAGAGAGAGAGACGCGCAGTGAGTGTGTGTGTGTGAGAGACGCGCAGTGAGTGTGTGTGTGTGAGAGACGCGCAGTGAGTGTGTGTGTGTGAGAGAGAGACGTGCAGTGAGTGTGTGTGTGTGAGAGAGAGACACGTGCAGTGAGTGTGTGTGTGTGAGAGAGAGGGACACGTGCAGTGAGTGTGTGTGTGTGAGAGACGTGCAGTGAGTGTGTGTGTGAGACGTGCAGTGAGTGTGTGTGTGTGAGAGAGAGACGTGCAGTGACTGTGTGTGTGTGAGAGAGAGACGTGCAGTGACTGTGTGTGTGTGAGAGAGAGACGTGCAGTGACTGTGTGTGTGTGAGAGAGAGACGTGCAGTGAGTGTGTGTGTGTGTGAGAGAGAGAGAGAGATACGTGCAGTGTGTGTGAGAGAGAGAGAGAGACGTGCAGTGAGAGTGTGTGTGAGAGAGAGAGAGACGTGCAGTGAGTGTGTGTGTGAGAGAGAGAGAGACGTGCAGTAACAGTGTGTGTGTGAGAGAGAGACACGTGCAGTGAGTGTGTGTGTGTGAGAGAGAGAGAGAGAGAGACACGTGCAGTGAGTGTGTGTGTGTGAGAGAGAGAGAGAGACACGTGCAGTGAGTGTGTGTGTGTGAGAGAGAGAGAGAGAGACACGTGCAGTGAGTGTGTGTGTGAGAGAGATACACGTGCAGTGAGTGTGTGTGTGTGAGAGAGAGACACGTGAAGTGAGTGTGTGTGTGTGAGAGACGTGCAGTGAGTGTGTGTGTGTGTGAGAGAGACACGTGCAGCGAGTGTGTGTGTGTGAGAGAGACACGTGCAGCGAGTGTGTGTGTGTGAGAGAGACACGTGCAGCGAGTGTGTGTGTGTGTGAGAGACACGTGCAGCGAGTGTGTGTGTGTGAGAGACACGTGCAGCGACTGTGTGTGTGTGAGAGAGACACGTGCAGCGACTGTGTGTGTGTGAGAGAGACACGTGCAGCGACTGTGTGTGTGTGAGAGAGACACGTGCAGCGACTGTGTGTGTGTGAGAGAGACACGTGCAGCGACTGTGTGTGTGAGAGAGACACGTGCAGCGAGTGTGTGTGTGTGAGAGAGACACGTGCAGCGAGTGTGTGTGTGTGAGAGAGACACGTGCAGCGAGTGTGTGTGTGTGTGAGAGACGTGCAGCGAGTGTGTGTGTGTGTGTGAGAGACGTGCAGTGAGTGTGTGTGTGAGAGACGTGCAGTGAGTGTGTGTGTGTGTGTGAGAGAGAGAGACGTGCAGTGAGTGTGTGTGTGTGAGAGAGAGACACGTGCAGTGAGTGTGTGTGTGTGAGAGACGTGCAGTGAGTGTGTGTGAGAGACGTGCAGTGAGTGTGTGTGTGTGTGAGAGAGAGAGAGACGTGCAGTGAGTGTGTGTGTGTGAGAGAGAGAGAGACGTGCAGTGAGTGTGTGTGTGTGAGAGAGACGTGCAGTGAGTGTGTGTGTGTGAGAGACGTGCAGTGAGTGTGTGTGTGTGAGAGACGTGCAGTGAGTGTGTGTGTGAGAGAGAGAGACGTGCAGTGAGTGGGTGTGTGTGTGAGAGAGAGACGTGCAGTGAGTGTGTGTGTGTGAGAGAGAGACACGTGCAGTGAGTGTGTGTGTGTGATAGAGAGACACGTGCAGTGAGTGTGTGAGAGAGAGAGACACGTGCAGTGAGTGTGTGAGAGAGAGAGACACGTGCAGTGAGTGTGTGTGTGTGAGAGAGAGAGAGACACGTGCAGTGAGTGTGTGTGTGTGAGAGAGAGAGAGACACGTGCAGTGTGTGTGTGTGAGAGAGAGAGAGACACGTGCAGTGTGTGTGTGTGAGAGAGAGAGAGACACGTGCAGTGTGTGTGTGTGAGAGAGAGAGACACGTGCAGTGTGTGTGTGTGTGAGAGAGAGAGAGAGAGAGAGACACGTGCAGTGTGTGTGTGTGTGAGAGAGAGAGAGAGACACGTGCAGTGAGTGTGTGTGTGTGTGTGAGAGAGAGAGAGAGAGAGACACGTGCAGTGAGTGTGTGTGTGTGTGAGAGAGAGAGAGAGAGACACGTGCAGTGAGTGTGTGTGTGTGAGAGAGAGAGAGACGTGCAGTGAGTGTGTGTGTGTGAGAGAGAGAGAGACGTGCAGTGAGTGTGTGTGTGTGAGAGAGAGAGAGACGTGCAGTGAGTGTGTGTGTGAGAGAGACGTGCAGTGAGTGTGTGAGAGAGTGAGAGAGATAAGTGCAGTGAGTGTGTGTGTGTGAGAGACGTGCAGTGAGTGTGTGTGTGTGAGAGACGTGCAGTGAGTGTGTGTGTGTGAGAGACGTGGAGTGAGTGTGTGTGTGTGAGAGAGAGACACGTGCAGTGAGTGTGTGTGTGTGTGAGAGAGAGACACGTGCAGTGAGTGTGTGTGTGTGTGAGAGAGAGACACGTGCAGTGAGTGTGTGTGTGTGAGAGAGAGACACGTGCAGTGAGTGTGTGTGTGTGAGAGAGAGACACGTGCAGTGAGTGTGTGTGTGTGAGAGACGTGCAGTGAGTGTGTGTGTGTGAGACACGTGCAGTGAGTGTGTGTGTGTGAGAGACGTGCAGTGAGTGTGTGCGTGTGAGAGAGAGAGACGTGCAGTGAGTGTGTGCGTGTGAGAGAGAGAGACGTGCAGTGAGTGTGTGCGTGTGAGAGAGAGACACGTGCAGTGAGTGTGTGTGTGTGAGAGACGCGCAGTGAGTGTGTGTGTGTGAGAGACGCGCAGTGAGTGTGTGTGTGTGAGAGACGCGCAGTGAGTGTGTGTGTGTGAGAGACGCGCAGTGAGTGTGTGTGTGTGAGAGACGCGCAGTGAGTGTGTGTGTGTGAGAGACGCGCAGTGAGTGTGTGTGTGTGAGAGACGCGCAGTGAGTGTGTGTGTGTGAGAGACGTGCAGT